>NW_026137996.1:2818365-3093835 GCF_019393585.1 Leptopilina boulardi | reverse complement strand
CAAAATCCATTATCGAGATGAGAAAGAGATAAAACTTTGGCGTAGAATCTATTGGTGTTTCTGTCGTCTTCTGTCACGACTGAACCACTTCGAATTTTTAGTATAGTTTTAACAAATTTCGAAATAATCTTTCCAATGTTTCATATAAATTTAGTAAATAACGAAGTGCGCGTCGGTTTAACTTACTTCTGGTTTTTCGTATAAATTTATCAATTTACGAAATAATAATTTCAATTTCTGGAATATATTTACTAAAAAGACTATTCGTAAAAATATACCGATTTTCGTTATCAAACTTAAATGTTCCGCGTTTGAAAAAGAGAATACTAAAATTTCCTATCAGATTTATCAAATATTGCTACACTGAAAAAAAAATTTATTTAGATCAAATAAAAAGTATTTGATCCAAATACATCATTTACTTGTCTATTATCCAATAAATATGTATTTGAACCAAATACACATTTACTCAACCTAAGTATTTTATTTTATCGTATCAAATAAATAGTTATTTGAATCAAATACAAAGTATTCAAATCAAATAAATGGAATATTCAAAGCGAATAAATAATTATTTGAATCAATTATGAAAATTATTTCATTCAATACTGCATGTTTTTTGACTCAAATAAATATTTATTTGCATTAATAAAATATTTTTCTTGAAACAACTAAAAATTTTCTTGAATCAAATATTCGATTATTTGTCATAAGTAATTGTTTTAATTGAAACTAAAACCTCTTTAATTGCGGCAATTATTATTTTATTTGATCCAAATACATAATTTATTTGCATAAAATGTAAGAATTTTTTTATTCAAATAAATCAAAATTTGAATTGAATAAATAACATATTTATTTACTAATTCTTCCATTTCTAAATTAAATTCTTACTCAAATAAATAAATTAAAAAATATGTAATTTCTGCATACTATGATCGCATATTTTTATTTTCAACTAATTCATACATAGAATTAATGATTAAACGCAAACCTGAGAAATAAATAAATCTAACGCATGGGGGGAATCGAACCTACGACCTACGGATTATGTCTAACGCTTTACCAACTACGGTACGTGAAAACGAATGTTAACTTCTTGATGTCATTTGAACTTGCAAAATACTTAACTCAGAAAAGTGCTTGGCATCATTTAGTTAAAGTTAAGATATTAAATTATATTTTCCAATTAAATGCAATTTATAAAATATAATTAATTATATGTTTCATGATTATTATCATGAATCATCCCAGGTGAATTTTCAAAAAAAAGTGTAAATATATTTTTATTAAAAATGCGTTTTTCGTTGTTCTGAATCATTGTAAATATTAATTTTTTGTAGATGAAAAAATATTTGACTTTTGGACTTCGAATATTATTAAATAATATATATAAATAAATGAATAGTAGGTATCAAATAACTGATTATTCTCATTACACTTAAATATTTAATTTATCAAAATATTTTATTTTCCTTTAATAAAATAGTGTATTATTTAAATAACGCATTATTTATATTAAATAATTTAATTAATTAGAATTAATAAATTTATTGTATCAAATACTTTTTATTTGTATCAAAAAAATGAAATATTTGAGTGAAATAAATAAATTAATTGTTTCAAGTAAATCATTATCATCGTTTCAAATAAATATTTAATTGATTGAAATATTTTTTTATTTGTCTTAATAAAATAGTGTATTAGGATTAAATAACGAATTATTTGTATTAAATAATTCAGTTTATTTGAATCAATTACATAAATTTATTGTGTCAAATACTTTTTATTTGTACCAAATAAACGAAATATTTGAGTGAAATAAATTAATGAATAGTTTCAAGTAACTCATTATTTGTATTAAATAAATTCATTTATTCAATTCAATTAATTATTTAATTGAACCAAATACGATTTATTTGGTTCAAATAAATGCGATTCAAATAATTCAAGTTATTTGAATCAAATACATATTTTTTTTATCCAAATAAAAAGTATTTGAACCAATTAAATATTTTTCAAATAATTTAAAGTATTTGAATCAAATAAATTTTTTTTCAGTGTACTAAATTTCTTCCGTGTGTAAGTTTGAACCGAGTGGATAAAAGCAGATATATTTACTTGCAGGCGACATTGACTCTGGCTGGGACTGGTGTAGTGCAGGCGGGGATATTCGGTCGCGTCCGGTGTACTTCGTTTACGCTCGGCGCTACCCCCGCCGGCCGCCACATTCACCTTCAAGGCTCTGGCGAAAGTCGACTGTAAAACGTTTCTTGCATTTCTCGACTAATTTCGTTCTCTCTCCACTCGGAAACAATTTTTTTTTGTTCTAGCACGGCGGTTTAAATGTAACACAATTTTTTTGTTAAATATTTAGCTAATAACATAAATTTTTTTTGTTAAAAAAATTGATTTTTTTATTACGAAAAAAATTTTTTTTTAAGAGAAAAAAAAATTTATTTAAAAGAAAATTTTATTTTTTTATTAAAAGAAAAAAAATGTTATCAAAGTTACACTTTCTAAAGTACAACTTTGACAACAAAGACCCTTATCTCTCTATCTCTTAATAAAAAAAATTTTTGTTACTTAAAAAAATGATTTATTTTACCAAAAATTTTTTTTTAATTTTAGCAAAATATTTAAGGGGGAAGTCTACTGTGACAAGGGAAAAAAGCCGTTTTTTCGAATTTCTTTCGAAAAAAATATGACTCATATTTTGATAACATTTAAAAAAAAATTCTCTTTTAAATAAATTTTTTTCTCTTAAAAAAAATAACAATTTTTAGAAAACAAATTTTTTTTGTAATAAAAAATAACAATTTTTGGAAAAAAATTTTTTTTCGTAATAAAAAAATCAATTTTTTTAACAAAAAAATTTATGTTATTAGCTAAATATTTAACAAAAAAATTGTGTTACATTTAAACCGCCGTGCTAGCACAAAAAAATTTGTTTCCGAGTGGAGAGAGAACGAAATTAGTCGAGAAATGCAAGAAACGTTTTACAGTCGACTTTCGCCAGAGCCTTGAAGGTGAATGTGGGGCGGGGGGTAGCGCCGAGCGTAAACGAAGTACACCGGACGCGACCGAATATCCCCGCCTGCACTACACCAGTCCCAGCCAGAGTCAATGTCGCCTGCAAGTAAATATCTCTGCTTCTATCCACTAGGTTCAAACTTACACTGTCTCTGACATATGTGTGCGTGCACATTTAATTCCAGGAACCATTATTACAAATTAAAATGATAAAATATTTTCTGAATTAACAAATTTTTGTTAAAAAGATTTAAATAATATTTTTTTCAAAAAACATTTTTTTAATTCCCAAAACAATAAAAAATTTTGTACATAAAATTTTTTAAAATTTTTTGTTGAAAAATTTTTTAATTTTATTAAATGAAGAAAAATTTTGTTATTAAAAACTCTTATTTTTTAATTTTCATTAAGTCAATAAATTTTTCTTATTATTTTAAAGTGTTCGTTCCGTCCATTGTTTAGAATTTTTTTTTCGTATATTACAGAAGGTATCTATACAATAAAATTTTTGGTCCCGGCTATTCTTTTTACTCCTTGTAAAGTATGCCTTAAATTTCGCCTCGGGTTACTATACATATAATACTTAAATCTCAGAATTAAAATTTTTGCACGCATCGAAGATCAAACAACTTAAACATGAAGGTATTTTTCTAGCTTAATCGATTATTAACTATGCATAATAACAAAGATATTATAGACGTAAATTTTTTGGGGGGAGGTTAACATCAAATTGCATTCCGCAAATATTTACAGGCTCAAATGTGAGGCATTTTACGTGTAATGTCCTGAGTTAAAAAATTGATTTCTCAAAAAAGTAAAATTTAGGGAAATTGTTGTCCTACCTGATAGAAAAATATCCCCAAAAAAAGTTTTGACTTTTTTCAAATTTTGGGGGAGATAGAGGGGGTCAATTTTATCAGTTTTTCCTGACACCGCCTACTATTTGAATTTTTTCTGTCTATAAATACAATAAATAAAATTTAGGCAGGTATGTTTTTTGAAGTTTTTTTTCATGCTCTTTCCGATGGTGAATTTCGTTTTTTTGAAATAAATAATTACAAAGAAAAGTTAAGGTTTTTTCCGATCTGTATATAAATTTTCAGAATGCCGAGTTTTTTTGTTTTCGAGATATTAAATATCAAACATTTTATGTCGGCGCGCGCCAGTGTAAACAGCAACCACGGCGCGGTATAAGTCGACATTTAAGGGTACTTTCCTGATGACGTCGGGCAAGTTAACCCCAACACCAACGCTTTCCGCCCCCTCTGGGGGGTTCTAATGTACATATCTTTTAGTCTTATGGTTAGGAGAAGCCATTTTAATCAAAAAATTTGAAATGTTGGGCCATTTAAGGGTACTTTACTGATGACGTGGGGCAAGTTAACCCCAAAATAAACGCTTTCCGCCCCCTCTGGGGGGTTCTAGTGTACATATCTTTTAGTCTTATGGTTAGGAGAAGTTAATTTAACCAAAAAATTTGAAAAGTTGGGCCATTTAAGGGTACTTTACTGATGACGTGGGTCAAGTTACCCCCAATTTCAGGTTTATTTGGGGGTTCATGATTTAACATTTTGTTTTTGTTATAGTAAAGTGTATTTTAAGCGGTTGTCATTGCGAAAAGTTAATTTTTTACATTTTTAATTTTTCGTTTTTTTAAACGTTGCGGACTTCAGCTTCATGTTTGGTGTTCTTTTATCTACATGTTACATATTGCATTAATTTTCAATAATGTTAATTTTTTAATTTATTTACAAGTTTAATAAAGTGATAAAGTAAGAAAAGTTTTTAATAGTGAGGAATTTTTTTTTGGCGGTATTTTTAAGAAAAAAGCCGAACACCAAAGGGTGAAAAATGACACTTTTATTTTTTACCATCTATAGGGGTGGCTTTTAGGGGTGCGAGCGCCGCAATTGGATAATGGATTTTGGTTGGGTATATTTTTAGAGAATTTTTGGCGGTATTTTTAAGAAAAAAGCCGAACACCAAAGTGTGAAAATTGAGACTTTTATTTTTCACTATCTATAGGGGTGGCTTTTAGGGGTGCGAGCGCCGCAATTGGATAATGGATTTTGGTGGGGTATATTTTTAGAGAATTTTTGGCGGTATTTTTAAGAAAAAAGCCGAACACCAAAGGGTGAAAAATGACACTTTTATTTTTTACCATCTATAGGGGTGGCTTTTAGGGGTGCGAGCGCCGCAATTGGATAATGGATTTTGGTTGGGTATATTTTTAGAGAATTTTTGGCGGTATTTTTAAGAAAAAAGCCGAACACCAAAGTGTGAAAATTGAGACTTTTATTTTTCACTATCTATAGGGGTGGCTTTTAGGGGTGCGAGCGCCGCATGTGGATAATGGATTTTGGTTGGGTATATTTTTAGAGAATTTTTGGCGGTATTTTTAAGAAAAAAGCCGAACACCAAAGTGTGAAAATTGAGACTTTTATTTTTCACTATCTATAGGGGTGGCTTTTAGGGGTGCGAGCGCCGCAATTGGATAATGGATTTTGGTGGGGTATATTTTTAGAGAATTTTTGGCGGTATTTTTAAGAAAAAAGCCGAACACCAAAGGGTGAAAAATGACACTTTTATTTTAATCATCTATAGGGGTGGCTTTTAGGGGTGCGAGCGCCGCATTTGGATAATGGATTTTGGTTGGGTATATTTTTAGAGAATTTTTGGCGGTATTTTTAAGAAAAAAGCCGAACACCAAACGTGGAAAAATGACACTTTTATTTTCACCATCTATAGGGGTGGCTTTTAGGGGTGCGAGCGCCGCATGTGGATAATGGATTTTGGTTGGGTATATTTTTAGAGAATTTTTGGGGGTATTTTTAAGAAAAAAGCCGAACACCAAAGTGTGAAAATTGAGACTTTTATTTTTCACTATCTATAGGGGTGGCTTTTAGGGGTGCGAGCGCCGCAATTGGATAATGGATTTTGGTGGGGTATATTTTTAGAGAATTTTTGGCGGTATTTTTAAGAAAAAAGCCGAACACCAAAGGGTGAAAAATGACACTTTTATTTTAATCATCTATAGGGGTGGCTTTTAGGGGTGCGAGCGCCGCATTTGGATAATGGATTTTGGTTGGGTATATTTTTAGAGAATTTTTGGCGGTATTTTTAAGAAAAAAGCCGAACACCAAACGTGGAAAAATGACACTTTTATTTTCACCATCTATAGGGGTGGCTTTTAGGGGTGCGAGCGCCGCATGTGGATAATGGATTTTGGTTGGGTATATTTTTAGAGAATTTTTGGCGGTATTTTTAAGAAAAAAGCCGAACACCAAAGTGTGAAAATTGAGACTTTTATTTTTCACTATCTATAGGGGTGGCTTTTAGGGGTGCGAGCGCCGCAATTGGATAATGGATTTTGGTGGGGTATATTTTTAGAGAATTTTTGGCGGTATTTTTAAGAAAAAAGCCGAACACCAAAGGGTGAAAAATGACACTTTTATTTTAATCATCTATAGGGGTGGCTTTTAGGGGTGCGAGCGCCGCATGTGGATAATGGATTTTGGTTGGGTATATTTTTAGAGAATTTTTGGCGGTATTTTTAAGAAAAAAGCCGAACACCAAACGTGGAAAAATGACACTTTTATTTTCACCATCTATAGGGGTGGCTTTTAGGGGTGCGAGCGCCGCATGTGGATAATGGATTTTGGTTGGGTATATTTTTAGAGAATTTTTGGCGGTATTTTTAAGAAAAAAGCCGAACACCAAAGGGTGAAAAATGACACTTTTATTTTCACCATCTATAGGGGTGGCTTTTAGGGGTGCGAGCGCCGCATGTGGATAATGGATTTTGGTTGGGTATATTTTTAGAGAATTTTTGGCGGTATTTTTAAGAAAAAAGCCGAACACCAAAGGGTTAAAAATGACACTTTTATTTTCACCATCTATAGGGGTGGCTTTTAGGGGTGCGAGCGCCGCATGTGGATAATGGATTTTGGTGGGGTATATTTTTAGAGAATTTTTGGGGGTATTTTTAAGAAAAAAGCCGAACACCAAAGGGTGAAAAATGACACTTTTATTTTCACCATCTATAGGGGTGGCTTTTAGGGGTGCGAGCGCCGCATGTGGATAATGGATTTTGGTTGGGTATATTTTTAGAGAATTTTTGGCGGTATTTTGTGAAAAATGACACTTTTATTTTCACCATCTATAGGGGTGGCTTTTAGGGGTGCGAGCGCCGCATGTGGATAATGGATTTTGGTTGGGTATATTTTTAGAGAATTTTTGGCGGTATTTTTAAGAAAAAAGCCGAACACCATAGGGTTAAAAATAACACTTTTATTTTCACCATCTATAGGGGTGGCTTTTAGGGGTGCGAGCGCCGCATGTGGATAATGGATTTTGGTTGGGTATATTTTTAGAGAATTTTTGGCGGTATTTTTAAGAAAAAAGCCGAACACCAAAGGGTGAAAAATGACACTTTTATTTTTCACCACCTATAGGGGTGGCTTTTAGGGGTGCGAGCGCCGCATGTGGATAATGGATTTTGGTTGGGTATATTTTTAGAGAATTTTTGGCGGTATTTTTAAGAAAAAAGCCGAACACCAAACGTGGAAAAATGACTCTTTTATTTTCACTATCTATAGGGGTGGCTTTTAGGGGTGCGAGCGCCGCATGTGGATAATGGATTTTGGTTGGGTATATTTTTAGAGAATTTTTGGCGGTATTTTTAAGAAAAAAGCCGAACACCAAAGGGTGAAAAATGACACTTTTATTTTCACCATCTATAGGGGTGGCTTTTAGGGGTGCGAGCGCCGCATGTGGATAATGGATTTTGGTTGGGTATATTTTTAGAGAATTTTTGGCGGTATTTTTAAGAAAAAAGCCGAACACCAAAGGGTGAAAAATGACACTTTTATTTTAATCATCTATAGGGGTGGCTTTTAGGGGTGCGAGCGCCGCATTTGGATAATGGATTTTGGTTGGGTATATTTTTAGAGAATTTTTGGCGGTATTTTTAAGAAAAAAGCCGAACACCAAACGTGGAAAAATGACACTTTTATTTTCACCATCTATAGGGGTGGCTTTTAGGGGTGCGAGCGCCGCATGTGGATAATGGATTTTGGTTGGGTATATTTTTAGAGAATTTTTGGCGGTATTTTAAAGAAAAAAACCGAACACCAAAGGGTGAAAAATGACACTTTTATTTTAATCATCTATAGGGGTGGATTTTAGGGGTGCGAGCGCCGCATTTGGATAATGGATTTTGGTTGGGTATATTTTTAGAGAATTTTTGGCGGTATTTTTAAGAAAAAAGCCGAACACCAAAGGGTGAAAAATGACACTTTTATTTTTCACCACCTATAGGGGTGGCTTTTAGGGGTGCGAGCGCCGCATGTGGATAATGGATTTTGGTTGGGTATATTTTTAGAGAATTTTTGGCGGTATTTTTAAGAAAAAAGCCGAACACCAAACGTGGAAAAATGACTCTTTTATTTTCACTATCTATAGGGGTGGCTTTTAGGGGTGCGAGCGCCGCATGTGGATAATGGATTTTGGTTGGGTATATTTTTAGAGAATTTTTGGCGGTATTTTTAAGAAAAAAACCGAACACCAAAGGGTGAAAAATGACACTTTTATTTTAATCATCTATAGGGGTGGCTTTTAGGGGTGCGAGCGCCGCATTTGGATAATGGATTTTGGTTGGGTATATTTTTAGAGAATTTTTGGCGGTATTTTTAAGAAAAAAGCCGAACACCAAACGTGGAAAAATGACACTTTTATTTTCACCATCTATAGGGGTGGCTTTTAGGGGTGCGAGCGCCGCATGTGGATAATGGATTTTAGTTGGGTATATTTTTAGAGAATTTTTGGCGATATTTTTAAGAAAAAAGCCGAACACCAAACGTGGAAAAAAAACACTTTTATTTTCACCATCTATAAGGGTGGCTTTTAGGGGTGCGAGCGCCGCATGTGGATAATGGATTTTGGTGGGGTATATTTTTAGAGAATTTTTGGCGGTATTTTTAAGAAAAAAGCTGAACACCAAACGTGGAAAAATGAGACTTTTATTTTTCACTATCTATAGGGGTGGCTTTTAGGGGTGCGAGCGCCGCAATTGGATAATGGATTTTGGTTGGGTATATTTTTAGAGAATTTTTGGGGGTATTTTTAAGAAAAAAGCCGAACACCAAAGGGTGAAAAATGACACTTTTATTTTCACCATCTATAGGGGTGGCTTTTAGGGGTGCGAGCGCCGCATGTGGATAATGGATTTTGGTTGGGTATATTTTTAGAGAATTTTTGGCGGTATTTTTAAGAAAAAAGCCGAACACCATAGGGTTAAAAATAACACTTTTATTTTCACCATCTATAGGGGTGGCTTTTAGGGGTGCGAGCGCCGCATGTGGATAATGGATTTTGGTGGGGTATATTTTTAGAGAATTTTTGGCGGTATTTTTAAGAAAAAAGCCGAACACCAAAGGGTGAAAAATGACACTTTTATTTTTCACCATCTATAGGGGTGGCTTTTAGGGGTGCGAGCGCCGCATGTGGATAATGGATTTTGGTTGGGTATATTTTTAGAGAATTTTTGGCGGTATTTTTAAGAAAAAAGCCGAACACCAAACGTGGAAAAATGACACTTTTATTTTCACCATCTATAGGGGTGGCTTTTAGGGGTGCGAGCGCCGCATGTGGATAATGGATTTTGGTGGGGTATATTTTTAGAGAATTTTTGGGGGTATTTTTAAGAAAAAAGCCGAACACCAAATTGTTGTATTTGGACATTCTTTTTTTCACAATAGACATAATATGATTAAGGGTTGTTTTCACCCTTAATGTGAATAGTTTTGGTTTTTTATTGATAATTATTGTATTATTAACTACTCTGAGTGATGTTATTGGGTTTTTATTAGTAAATGAAAAAAAAAAATTTTCGTTCATTTGATCGTTCCAAACTTTTGTCTCATTATTTTCTAATCACGATTTCTTTCAATGAAATAAACATAAAATCAAAGTGTCATGTTTATTTTATTATTGATTAGACAATATCATGCGACGATTCGTGATTGGTCAAATGCCTCGAGTATTAATATAAGTTTTGCTATCCTATGTTTTCTTCGTGTTCAATGAACTTTACCGACTACCGTTGTCTACTAATACCAATACTAATACTACTACTACTACTACTACTAGTAGCGAGAACTGCATTTTCATCCTGCGAGCGAGAGAAGACGATCCTTGAATATTCATTTCAACGGTTTAACCACTCCTACCTCTTGCCTCGCTAACATGTAAACGCTGAATTGTCTTTCGACTAATGGAATGGAATGGAATAGAACGTTAGTGCAAGAAAGTTTACGGCAAACTATGTTTGAAAATGAAAATCCTACTTTGATTTTGTTCCTTTGACAAACTTTGATCTACTCATCGGGCGCATTAGCCGCAAGAAACTTGAGAGAAAATTTTAACACTCCATTAATAAAATAAAACATATTAATGATAATTAATACAATTTACATTAATTATACTAATTTTTGCTAGTTGCCATTTCTTATTCAAGAATTAAAACTCATAAAATAATTAAATTTTAGAAAATTCAAATTATTTTTTTAATTATAAAAGAAAAAATAATATTATAAATTAGTAAAAAATTTTCTAGAAAGAGATAATTAAAAGACATATTCTAGAGCAAATTTATAAAAAATTCTGCCTATAATTAATTATATAATTATCAATCAATAATTTAATATATAAAAAAATTTTAATTCGATTAATAATAATTTTTTAAATGAAATTCTAAAATTCAGTAAACGTACAAGACTGCTGCAAGATAGTGTCGTTATATTATAATTATAGTGCAATTTAAATTAATCATAAAATTATGGGTTTTCTCTCTCTCTCTCCTATTCTCTGTTAAATGTAAACACGATTTCCCTTGTTCTATATCAATTTAAGTGAAAATTAATTGTAGTCTTTTTTCATAATTTTACAAAATACCTCGCATTAAATATAATGCACCTTAAAAAATTTATAGAAAAAATGAAATCAAAAAAAATTTTGTTGAAATATTAAAAAGTATTGTTTATTTAACGAAAATTTTTATTTTTTATTATTATTATTATTATTATTAAATTATATTTTTATAAATTAATTATATTTTTAATAAATTATAATTATTTTTGCTATTAATAGTTGGAAGAAAAAAATTTAATTTCACGAATATACAACTAGGAATCTGTTGTAAACGAACTGAAGTAAAACAACCGCATTCTAACACACAAGCACGTCAAGCGAGAATCACAGCGTGAACTTGAGAGACGACCAGAAGGAGTGTGCACCGTTATGCTTACTTGTTATGTTCACTTCCGGTCTTCTGGCATCTCGACACTCGGATAGACAAAGACGAAATGCAGATACAAACTTACAAGCCACCTTTATTTTGCAATTCAGTGAAAATATTTCTCAATTGGAAAATTCATATTTAATAATACACAACAAAAGTTTCATCTTGTAAAAAACTTTTTAAAATTAATTACAAAAGAATTTTAATTAAAATGGAATTTATATATATATATATGAACCATGAAATATTCACTGGAAAGTAAATCAAAAACGATACTAATTAGCAAAGTTTAATGGATCGCGTATAAAAAAAAAAATAAAATAAAAAAAAAAGTGACTTTTAAACATTATATAAATTTAATGAAAAGTCTCTCTATCAAAAACTTTTAATATATTTATATACACATTTAGCGCGGATAAAAGTGTTTAATGAACAAATTCATTTTGATTGATGAGATGTGTGTGTGTATATATATTGAGGCTTGCTTCACATTTTCCGTTTGCAATTAAACTTTCTCGGCCACGGAAGGAACTTGTGGCCCGCTAAATCGATTACCGACACGCATTTCTCGTGTCGACGATTGTTTTTCCAACATATAAGCTTGCATGCAATGCAGTTTTATCCGATCGAAGGTGAAAACGCATTCTTTACTCAGAAGCTTGAAATAATTCTATAGTGGTATTTGATAGAGAGAGAGAGAGAGAGAGAGAGAGAGAAAATGGAGAGTGCGCGAAAAGCGTTTTGTCACACAAAAATTAATATATACCCAATAAAACTGAACATAATGAAACATATATTGAGAAATAAAAGTTTATTAAAAAACAAATTTTAACCCAAAGGAAGAAAAATTATTTAAAATATTTCGTCTCAACAATCAAAATTTATTTGGTCCAACAAAAAATTTTATTCCCATTTAATTAGGCAAAAAACACAATAAATTAAAAGTACCAAATTGATACCAAAAATATCTAATTAATATAAAAATTTATATGAATTTGATATTTTCAGTATCAATTTGATACTTTTAAATAACTGTGAATTTAATTATGTTTCTGGGGGTAACAAAAATTTTTGATTAATTCCCAAATTCTTTTCTATATAGATTAACAATAATGTTTAGTGAGACTTTTTTTTCGTGTATATGTAATTTCATCGACAAATCTGTATGATTTTTAAACACAGGGAAAAATAATTTTATTCATATACAAAAATAAAGAAAAAAAAACGTAATTCGCTCATTTAAACATAAAAAAACAACTGTGCATTAACTCGCGAATGCAAAAAGCATCAGAGGATATATATTTTAGAGAAAATGAACGTAAACGAAATGGAATAAAAAAATTCTCAAGTTTCTCGCAGAGAGAGAGTAGATGAGGGTGAGATAATATAACGCCCAGGGAGAGAGGGTGGTCAAGCGTCCAAAGTCAGTTTTTGCCGTTCCTTTTCGTCGTCATTCCCCTCGTGTAAAACAGACTTTAATCCCCGTCGCCTGCAGGTCGACCGATGCATAGATAAAACTCGGCGGCACTCGTTAGCTGCCCGGAAGTTCGTAAACTTTGCGCGAAATGGGTGTGTATATATACATATATATATATATATATTCTACATACACAGGGTTGTATACTCTCACATAAGAAGGAATAGGGACTCTCTCTCTCTCTTTCCTAGCGAAAGCTTGGGGCTAAATAATTTCGAGCAAGGGCTTTTGGTCGATGAGTCAAGCAAGCGAAAGTACAAAAAGCTAAATGGAACCGGGGGGGGGGTGGTAAGAGGAGGGGGGAGACACACAAGTCTTTTGAAAAATCATGAATAGATGTAGGTCCCAGTTGCGTGTACAGCATCCAGTGAAAAATCTCTCAAAGAAAACGGCCGGGAGCATTCGATCTCAGTAATTTCGGTCGCTTAACGTTAAAAGCCGCATAGGAACGCTTTAATCTCACCACCTCTACTTTTTTTTTTTTTTTAAAAAAACTCTTTCTCTCCCGACGCCTTTTATATATTGTTTTAAATCCTCTCCCCCCTGTAACCTCAAAGAAAATTGAGATAAATAATTATTTATGTTGAAATTCAAATATTCATTTACGAAACTTTCTATCCTATACCAAAAATTGTGCTGTACATACACAAAGAAAATTATAAGGTATTAAAATAAGCTGCAACGTATGCTTATTATTTTAATCCAATTTTGCTTATTTTAATACCAAAATCGATTAAAATAAGCAAAATTGGATTAAAATAATAGCAGCTTATTTTAATGCCTTTTAATTTTCTGTGCAGTTAATTATACCTGAAAAATTTTTAATAGAAAAATTTTCTCTATTTCTGATATTTTAATTTTTTTTTATAAAAAAAAATTTCTTTGTAAAAGAAAAGAAAAAAACGAAGGCATAATAAAATAATTTGAAAATATTCTTACGATTAAATTACGAGATGTATTATTGTATTACGAGTGTATTTAAAAATTCATTTTCTATACATGTTTCTATCATTCTCTTAATTTTATTATTCAATGTTCTTTAAATATTTAAATGATTCTTATTTTTACTAAATTATTTATATTGTATTTTCAAATCAATTTTTTTTTTTTTTTTTTGATTTAGTAAAAAGAAAGATACTTGGATCAAAAGAAATCTCAATTCTTCTTCGAGTAGCCAATTTAAAAAAGATCTATTTTACCAGTCTTTTAGTTTTAATGACAATAATTGCGTGTATTGTTATGCAAATCAAAATTTCTATCAGTACTAAATACGCGTGAATGAGCACTCGTGTTTCCTCGGTTACTATCGAATTGGTTACTAGATTAATTATTCAGATCTTAATTACCTAAGCCCACAAAGGTACCATATAGCTTACCAAAACATGCGTCAAACTATATACATATATGGTAGAAATAAACCAGACAATGCCTACTTTACATAAATGGACAGAATTTCTAATATTCTCTACAAAGTAAAAATCATGTATTTTTAGTAATATTTTTCAAATAAAAAATTTCTATCAATATAATATAAAAAAACACAAAAAATTTTAAATGCATTAAAATAAGCTGCAACGCTTATTATTTTAATCCATTTTGGTATTAAAATAAGCAAAATTGGATTAGTATAATAAGCTTATTTTAATACCTTATAATTTTCTCTGAATTTATTTTTCCCTTTAATAATAAAAATAAATAAAAATGACAACTATTTTTCAAATAGAAAACGATATTTTCTGTATGACAAATTGTATAGAAATTTTTATTATTATTTTTTTTTTAATCTCATTTAGATAATAATATACAATTACTGAAACTTCGTACAAGGGAATATGGGTCTAGCTTGAAAAAATTGATGTCATGGCAATTGGAGCTACTAAATATAATCTTAGGTTAACAAGAAGCACGTGCTTTTATAAAGCTCGATAGCGTGCCGTCGAATTAATCACGCGGGTTGTACACACTGCGCCCTCTTCTGTATACTGTCTACAGGAAAAAAAAAAAAAAAAAATAGAGGGTTGTATTGCAATTCGCAAAAAGGGAAAAGAGGGCAAAGGAAAGAGAACAAGTTTCTCATAGAGGGTTAAAAAAAGATCCAGTTGGAGAAGAGAAACATTTATTTTCGAACCGCGTTTTCAAACACGAAACTCCTTGACCTACGATCCCTTTAACCCACCCAAGGGCCCGAAGGGATTTTTAGCACACCCTCTTTCTAATTCCTGCGCAATTTTACAAGAGTATTTACCCGAGGTCCATCAAGTAGAAACACAATCTTGTGGGTACGATATTGCATTTTTTTGTAAAAAAAAAAAAAAATAAATAAAATTTTCACAAAAACAGCAAAATATTTTCACTATTCTAGAGAAACACATATCGCTGTTAAAGTTTTATTCTTCCACAAGAAATTGCTTTTATATGTATATATTGTATATATATATGAGGTGTGTATTTAACCGATTCAGGAAGTACGATTCTGTCTTAATGATTTGCTCATTGTGAACGCGCGCCTTTCTCGGAAGTCATTAAAGGACATGGAATTCACTTACGCTCGCACTTGCACCTAAGGGATACGTATTTGCATATAGCCTCTATACGTGTAAAATGTCACCAAGGCAGTTTATGGCCACAATGGCGATGTGAAGCTACGAGCCACTACTTAGACTTGATGAAACTGGAGATTTCTGTCGGCTACGATAACAACATTTACGATCCTGATTAAGTCCGGGTTTTAAATTACCTGTATAATATTCTTGATAAAAAGTTAACTTTCTTTTTTTTATCTAAGGCCGTAATTAAAAAAAATCAATTTTTAGAAAAATAGAAATAGGAAAATATTTTTTACTTTAATTATATTAACATTTGAATTTATTGTAAGTGTTAATTAAAAACTATCTCTTTAATTTAAACTTGGAAAACTTGAAGATATTCTTTTGAAAGTTAAACAGATTATATCATTAAAAGATGCAAGATTCTTAAGTTTTTGATTAGTTTATAAAAGGGAAAATTTCATTAAAAGTCGTTTTCTCAATTTTTACCACACTGTTATCATATCTACTTAATTTTTACATCTTTTTAAAAAAAAAATCTTCGAATAAAAAAGTTTTGAAATCAAAATATAAAGAAAAACCTGAAAATCGTATAAATATAAGACAATATCGTTTTTTTTAAATGTTTAATCGTTTTATAACAAAAAAAAAATTTACTCAAATATGAAAACAATAAGAATAATCGTTTGCAATTCATTGTACAATCTCATTTCTTTTTAATAGTGTAATTAAAAAGTAAATTTTTAAATATCCGTTTTATGTATTTTTATACATATATAATATTTAGAAATACTAAAATACTGTCTTAATTGAAAAACTTGCTCGTTAAAAAAGATTATAAAAAATTGTAATTCTTTTCTAAATGAAAAAAAAATGTATATAAAATGCAATTTTAATTACATGATCATATCGATAATTATAAAAAATCATTTAAAAAAAACCTTTGTTCAAATTACTTAAAAAAAAATATATATTAAATAAATGATAAGAAAAAAAAATTTAAATATATTTTCTCTATATTAATAACGAAACTTGGAAAAATTGAGTCACCTGTTCAAAAGGCAGTGAAAATATTCTTAAACCAGAGTCGTTTCGCTTGTTGAAAGGTATTTTATCGACTATAGTGACTAAATATTTTGATGTCATGAAAACACTGCAAATTTTATAGCAATATTACATCCTGAGCATAAACTTTTAATACCCCTCGTTTTATAGTGAATTCAATACGATTAATCCTCCCTTCATCTTTTTTCTAGACCCTCTCCTAGACATTTACTACGCATTACAAAATTTATATCTCCCCCCATCGTTTCATGTATTGGATATTTAATTCAAAAAAATATATATATACACACAATTCTGAATTGAATGACTCGATAAAATATAGTAATCAAGATTTTGATGATTTATCAAAATGATAAATATTGTATAAAATTTTTTGAAAAAAATAAATAACAGACGAAGCCATATTTGGGAAATGTAGAGACTATATATATATATATAAAAGAGGAATACACCTATAACAACCTTTATATAATTTAGTTGAAGACTTAGAATCTTAGAAAATATATTGTTACATTTTATACCGATAAGACTAGACTTCCTGCTATTTGAATGTATATATACGCAATATAAAAGCTGCCTAAAGGGATTTTAGATAATCCTTATTATATCCCGAGAAAATTTATAATCCTATAAAGAGAAATATCATCAAACAAATTTCAATCACAGTTTTTTTTTTTAATATATCAATGAATATGAAAAAAAATTTCTATTTTCACCTTAGAAATGAATTTATTGAAATTTATTTGATAGATATTATTATTATTAATAACTTTAATATGTTATTTGAATGTTTCAAGAGGGCATAAATATCAAGCTAATAAGTGGCCAACATAAATGATGCTGACAATGTTGTTTGCAGTAAAGCTGCCATAAAGCTTATAGTTAAAGGCGAAATGCTAGTGGCAAGCATAAAATTATCAACGAGTCCCATTTGTTCTTGCACGAAGGTGTTTGCTGGGGTTTCATTAAAAAAAAAAAGAAAAAAAGCGGATTCCGTGCCCGAAGACATTTTCTTTGAAGCAGCCCCTTAAATTTTCGCTACTATATATTATAAATACCGATAAGAAGTAACTGTAAACGCAGTGCGTGCGTTATCTATGCACATCTTTTGCTCGAACCAATGCGATAACATTGTGGATATAAGTCCCTCTTCTACGATATATATATATATACTCTCAACTATAGTTATGGAAAGATTGCAAAATTTTAACCCTTGGAAACTTTCAAACAATATACGTTTGTTCTTTTATACGCACATATACATGTGAAAAAGTATAAGCACCTAAGTAATATTGCAACTAACGGCAAATGGAAGCCGCAATAGGCCATTAAATTCTCTATTAATTAAATCCTCCGCAACGTTCAATTGACTCTCTATACGACCTATTACGGAAATCAATGTTATAAAAGAGAAGAATTCATGTTTCAGAGGGGGGAAAAAAGAAAGAGAGAGAGAGAGAAATGTTCACTTCGCTGGATTAACTTCGGATAATCCCCCCAGCAACATTTTCCAAGTATTGATGTTTCTTTCCATTTCTTTCTCATGAATTAAATGCCTGCACAATTAATTGCTGTTCAATTTTACGGAAATAATTTGTTTACCGATTAATTCTTTTAATTTTATTCCTTTTTAATTCTTTTAAAAAAGATTTTTTTAAAGTCGCTATACTACTTTATTAGCGAAAAAAATAATAATAAATAACTCACCGATTTTGCCTCACAAGCTTTATTCCAATAAAAATGTCCACTTACCTAAAAATAAAAAGAGAAAATTAAAAACATGACATTAAAAAAAGAAATTAAAAAAAAAGAATGTAATTACTACATCCGAAAAATATTTTCCAAAATAAATTCAATATTCCATGCAATTTTTGCCAGATGATTTAAAAGCAAAATTTGAATTAGGAGGTTTTAAATTTGCATAATCACAATTTAAAGTCCGTGATTCGACAATCCTCCGGTTTTTTTTTTTTAAACTGAAAAAGAGGCCTCACAATTCATGGAAACGATCGAGTTATCAATTTTTGCAATCAGTGATAATTCAATAAATTTTGGGGATATAGTGGAACAGAATTTTATTATAAATGCGCGCGTGAGTGAAAATTTATTAACGACTGTATACACAAAATTGGTTAATGGAAAACAGCACACACGTGATCGATTGTTAGTTTTCACGAATTGCCTGCTGATGATGATGATTCAGACGATATTCGAGGTGACGCGACATGGTGCTGAGAGGGATCGTGCATGTTATATATGTATATATATATATATACACATGTATATATTGAATGCGTAAGAAACGTGTGTGTATGTACATAAGGAATATTGAATGTGTGCGGTTTGCGATTAAGCCAAAGCACGCTAACCAAGTGAAGTCAGTCAGTGTCTGACTCTGATAACACGAACTTATTCCACAAACTCTGATAACTATTATCCTAGGCTGTTAGCTATAACCTGACACTATTAGATTTACAAATTGTGTAATATAACCACATCTCATTCTTTTAAGCATGTTAAATTTTTTTTTTTAATACCTAATAATAAAAATCTTAAAAATATTTAACATAATATAAATTATAAAATATATTTTATATTCATTTGTTTAATCCCATACTGTGTGAAATCACAATATTATCTTTATTTGAAAACAAAATTGGTTAACAGTGATATGGATTTGGTTTTTATTTACGTCTCTTTTTTTTCTTGTTTGGGAAACGTTACAAAATTCAATTTCATTAACGATAACGGGCTATATTTTTTTTCCACAAGGTAAAAAAAAACGTGTTTTCAAAATTTCCACTCTTTTTTTCCAAGCTTTAATATCAATTGAACAAACAAGGGGAAAAAAAATTTTGTTATCTCAATTTATAGAGAATAATAATATTAAATATTTTTTGTCAAAAAAAAATTGATTTAAAAATAAATTTTTAAATTTAGAAAATCGTATCATTAGACATATGATTTTCTCACACTAGGAAATTACATAAATCTCTCGGTTGAAGTGATCCGTAACGATTGTTCAGTTCCGATGTTTTAACAAGACACAAGATTTTATCGATAAGGAGAGGCATATGTGCCATACGTGAGCGTGTGGCTGAGTGAAAATTCGAATTAGGTACAGGCGAGAGCTCGCCAAAGTCCAGTTTTTTTTTTTTTGTGACCTCACTTTAAGCTATGTACTTTCAAGTAAAAAGATAGAGAGAGAGAGAGGACATGAAGGGAGGACAGGAAAGGCAAGTCACTACTAGCGAAGTCGCTTCACGTTTGCACTTCATTGGCCTCGGACACGTACCTAGTCTAGGTGACTCCTGCAGCGAGCGAACTCGTTTGTTTCTGGAATTCTGGATAAGAAGAGTAGGAGAAACGAAAAGAGACAGTGAAGAGATAAAGCGATAAAGAAACTCACATACACACACACAAATGAAAAGCAACAGAGATCTTATTGCGAGCTTAAAACAAAAATAGAGGATATTTGACAAAAAGTAACACAAACTTGATTCGCAATTATGAATTTTTAGTTTGTAAATCGAATTTTTATATTAAAAAGAAAGTCTTATTTTAAGGCCGAAAAGAGGTCTTATTTTAAGAGGCAACTTTGCTGAATTTACGCAATGCAATTTCCATTAGAGCTACTAGCGCTGATTTTAAAACTCATCTGAAAATAAGATCTTCTTTTTACAGTGTTTTATTCCTCAACGATTTAGTAAACCAAAAGATTAAAAACACATTTCCCGTATTTTACTATTGTTGATAAGTATACAAAATAAAACAAAAATCGATGTGATAAATCAGTAGTAAAAAAAAGGCTTAAACAAGAATTGTCAGGAATCAAGATTTCTTTCATGATGAAACAAAAGTGTTCAATATAAGTTCTATACTTGACGAAAAATACTTAAAAAAAAAAGCAATGCTAACCAGACTCGCCAGTTCCATTTAGTTTACAAACTTATCCTCTCTTTCTCTCGTCCGAAAGAGTTTCTTTTTCATCTGGCAAAGTAGCGATGAAATATCGTGCCGAGTATATACAGTAAACCCTCGAGACAAAGATAATTTTCACTTTGCCTTTTATCGTGCTCGCTGAATTTTTTCTCAGCTTTTCCTTCTTCTTCTTCTTCTTCTTTTTCTTTGTTAGTTTCCTTGTGGCAAGCCACGAACCCCCCGCATCCACTTTTCTTTAGTGGATGATGCCCGCGTACTCCACTTCTACACCCCATGCGACGACAACGACGTGCTACTTTCTTAGAAATACTTACAATTAGTGGTACTCGGAGCTAATTTCGCTAAACCGGAAATAGTCCCCCAAAGGAAGTTGAGGGTAAATGGAATAACTACTATAAAAAGTGTTTTTATAAACCTCGATTGCTTGAAAATTAATGTATTAAATACATTTAAAATATTAAATGTCAAGTTAAATTTGTCTTCAAGTAATATCATTTATAATTAACCTATTTTTTTTTTCACTTCATTAACCATTAAAGTGGAAATATTGAAAATTCTTGTTTTAAAAAAAGAAAAAAAAAAGTTCAGTGCGCCACTACATTTTGAACTACATTTATTATATATATATATACTTCTCACGTGTAGAGAATTTTAAAATAACGATTTGATATCGATAAAATCGAAAAATATTTGATTTGAAATATTTCGTTTTAGTTGAATCTCGTGTCGCGATCGCTAAGCAAACTTTCACGCGGTACAAGTGTAGAGTGTGTGAGAGCACGCTCGTAAAAACGAAATCGGAAACTCGATTAGCCCTTTCGTGCGGTCTCTACATTCGACAACCTCTCTGACAATTTATATTTAAAGAGCTGAGAACAAGATAAAATATAAACTTCAATAACCTTTCATTTTAGGCGCAAAGAAACAAAAAAAAAACTCCCAATGAACCATAAAATGCGGATAAAAACACTTTTTTTCCACATTCTGCATAACAAAGAAGTTATAAGAATAATTTACAAAACCAATTTCTATAAGATTATTCGAATATCTTTTTAAATTGCAATATTTATTATTAAAATATATCGAATATGTCATCTAAATTAAAGATTAAAATCGAGAAGAATCGTATTTAAATGGGTTTCCACTATTTCAAATGAGGCATATGATTATTTATTTAAAGCCACATGTGTGTGCCCACACGTTGGAAAATTTAACGCGAGTAGCCATGCGGCCACGGCGCAAGAATTGTGGCGCTTGCAAAATTTACGGACAACACCGGTTGAAGAGGTTATATAATAATAATCGTTTCGCTCCTCCTATATATATACATATATACAAACGTGCTTCAACCCTCTCGAGTGTATTTTCTCGCGCACGCACTATACATTATACTTGTTTCATTATTTATCTAATTTCTCTAGAGCGAACCCGACTGGCGTTAATTTTCCAATACCTCTTTCTCAATTGACTGCGCGTGCAAAGCACGAGAAATTTTATATCTCTCTCGCCACTTTTTAATAGGAAAATGTTCCTTTAAACAGAAATTAATTTCTACCTCACAAAATCAAGTATATTTTTGATATAACAATTATCAATTTTCAAAAGAGAAATATAAATATCGAACTTTTATCATAACTTGAAAATACAGAGGAGATAACTATTTTCTTCAACAATACTGGCAAAGTGGATGGAATCAGATCTGAAAGTTTCATCAGATTGGCACTTTGGGTGAAAACAGGCTCTCTATCTCTCTCTCTCTCTCTCTCTCTCTCTCTCTCTCTCTCTCTCTCTCTCTCTCTCTCTCTCGAGTTTATCGAGTGTGATTCTTTTTGGAACGATTCGCTATACTCAAGTTAAAACTGAAGAAGCCATTGACCTTTTACGTCTGATTTGGTACAACAATTTTCAATGTGAGTCCAATCTTTCCAAGTGTGAACGTCGTCGTCATGGCGCCCTGTAGAAAACGAACACACTCTCTTGGCATTACTATAGATTTTATGGTAACAGCACACAGATGTTGCTGCTAAATTCAATCACACAGGTAGAACAAACAACGCGATTCCCATTTCAAACTTGGAAGAAGAAGAAGAAGAACAAGAAGAAGCAGAGAGTATTTTGCATCAGTGAATCCACGGCATCTTAGTTATTAAATTGCGAATTCTCGCTTCCGTTTCAAATCCTTATGTTTATTAAACAATTTTCTAACTTCAAAAACCCTTTATTATTCACCGTAAATAATCGGCTAACTTTCATTACTTATTGTGGCATAATAAGCTTAAACTAAATCAATTTAACTTTCTTCATCTTTAATCTTTCACAGAAAAAACGCTGGGTTTTGTTGCAGATAATTTTTATACCGATTTTGGGGTAAAAATTCTACTTTTTTTTCGTGTGAATTCGCAATAATTATTTAGTTTTTATGATTGAGAATTTTTTTTTAATGTCTGCAAAAATTTCAGAACATTAAAAATATTTTTCAAGGATATTCAAAAAGTAAGAATAGAAAAAATTTCCTGATTTTCCAGGTATTTTGTAGACATCCTGATATAATTTAAGACAAGTTAAAGTAAATTGTCAGTAATTGAAAGTCTGTTCGTGCTTCTAAATAATTTGGATTATACCACCGGAGAAAAGTGATTTATTTTCAAAGTTTGCAGGTGAATATTCACTTGTTAATACCTACGCACCTTATCCTTAAGGCGTGAGATCGCATAAATATTATTGAGCATAGTTACTTTCTCCGACATTGGGACGACACGTACTGTCAGCAGGCAAAGAGAGGGACCTGGTTTCTAATGAACTGGTGAACCATTATGAATCGACCCTTTCAAGAGCATCACGTTCAAGAACCAAATATATATATATAGAGATAGACTTTGGAGGTCGAGAGGAAGAGAGAGAGAGAGAAAGACACAAGACCAAGTGCATGGGAAGATATTTTAGCAGCCTTGGCTCATCTAAAGCGACGAGACCGTGAGGTTATGTGATTTATAGTGGCGGGTCATTTAAATTTTGCTGCTGCTGTCGGGGACCGCACGACGCGTGGCTGCTCATAATGTTCTAATTTAATTTGAATGGCGCGAAACTAAATTCCAACCAAATTTTACACATTCCAAAACCTAATTCAATAACTAAAAGCATTACAAGTTTCACACATTTGTTTTTTTTTTTTTTTTAATTTTTTTATTTTCCCATTCTATTTTTTTAGCTTTGGATATAAATTAAATTTTTTATCCACATTTGCTTTTATCATTTTTCCCCAAATGACAATAATAATACACAGTTTTTAAAAACACATAAAGAACAATGCTGATTCTGGAAAATCGTAAAAAATTGAAAATTGCCTACATCGTCAATTTCGAGCGTTTTTAAAAGTTTTTTATGTTAACAAACAACGGTAGTTTTCTCTTTACTGTCATAAAATTCCCATGTAATTTTTTTACAATAAAATTTAAAACTAAAAGTGTATATATATATATTCAAACACTAAAAGCTTTTTAAAAACAATGAAAACCACGTGTGTGTGTGAGTGGTTTGTGCAATTCTTATTTATGGAAATTGTCACTTCGATAAAGTAAAATTAATACTGTTTCTCGATATAACAGAAAATGTTTTTCATTTGAATGAACAGTATGTATTTTGCGGAAAAGTGCTGAAAACTTGTTTGTTTTTTTTTTGGATTTGTATAAACTTTTCTGATGCGGTGTATAAGGCAATTTTCGGGCAATTTTGATACAAACGAAATGATGCAATAAAATCTAAAAAGCTATTATAGTAAATCAAACGAGAGTAGCGCCGCGCATCCCCAATGGGATATAGCGTGAAATAGAACGAGCATGTATTTTCTCTCACCAGTGGCAAAAAAAAAAAAGAAAAAAAAAGGAAAATGTGTTTGAAACTGGAAAGAGTATATCGAACAGCTGTTCACACTCCAGCACATCTAGTTTTCAGTCAGTCTAGCGACTAGTCAGAAGTTGAGTATAGTGAGACGAATTCAAACTATAGTTTGTATATCCAATAGAGAGCCTAGAGTCAATAGTAATATCATAGAGTTAACCTCGGCTTTAAACCTGTAGTTCATCTTCTGGTATCTTCTCTCAGAGAGTGAGAGAGAGAGAGAGTCTAGTGTCTAGTCTAGCTGCTATATTGGTATATAGTCTATGTTCCCTTTCCTATATCCGACACACCTATCCCTCTATATATGCTTCTATAATCTCTATAAGCGTATAAGGTGAACGACAGAAGCCACGCTCCCTTGGAAAGCGCTGGTCGGTCGACTCCACTATAGCCGGCTTCAAGGTTAACCGTTCGGTTGAGTACAGTCTCTGACACAATTTATGACCAAGATCGCCTCCATCTCGAGTCAATGTCCTGTCGCGTCAAGAAAACCGATTATAAACCCAAGATTATTTAACTCTCATTTTTTTTTTATTTAAAAAAAAAACAAATTTAAAAATGATAAAACATTCAGTAAATCAATCTCAAATAAAATTGATTCCAATTGTCATTTAATCTATTGAATTACTGAAAACTGGCGTAGATAATGATTTCCTTTTTCAATCACATTATACGCGTCATTAATTCGTAATGATCCGATTAAAAATTAGCAAACTCTTTTCATGTTGATTTTAAACTATATAATATTCTACTCAATTATACAATACTCGTGTATTATAAAATTATAATTAAATTCATTGTTTAATTTCAAAAGTTTTGAATGAAATTTTAAAAAAAAGAGAATCTTGTATGAATAATGTAGGGCGACAAGAGTCCTTGGCACGAACCTGCCTATGGGGTACTTGATCGGCTAAACCAGACTGACTGGTGATTGTGTATTTATATTATTTATTCATACTCTACACCTCTGGAGAAGACAAGTCTTTGAAATAAATTGTAAAGACATTTTGTAAAAGGTGCGTCTCAGAGAGATATAGTAGAAAGTACAGTTATAACAACAAGCTCATTTCCTTACGCCTTCGCTCATCTAAAAACTTATTTTAACCAGTCATTAAGAAATGACAACGAGATTCCGGCTGCGTTTCAACCACACACACACTTATTTTGCACACAACAACCGCAAGTAGTGTCATAAAACGTAAATAAAACTTCCATAACACTAAAATTTTAGAGTTCTCTCTCTCTTTCTCTAAAAGCAAATAAAACGTAACCATTTTTAAAGAAGAGTGAGAGAGAATTTTTATCAACACGAGAAGAAATAATTACTACCGAAAAGGAACATAAAAAAAAACCCAAATAAATGAGAAATTTAATCTGTTTTTTTTTAAAGATTGATTGAATCCTATACTTCTACATGATAAAAAAAAAATACAGAAAACGAAATTACTTTTCATCCAAGTGACTCTTGTACAATCAATTGATATATAACACAATTCATTCTTGTTTTCAGTCTAGAAAACGAGGAACACTTTTGCTTTAAATACCAATCGACTCTCTCAGAGGTATACAAAAGGACTTTGTCAATGGTAAATTTCATTGAATCAATAGTTTCCTTTGATCGCGCTAATTGTTACATAAACCTTTTTAAATTCAATTGGGAACAATTATTCTCGCTATCAATAAAACTTACGACATTGACCCAGTGTTTAAAAAAAAATCCGTCAAATTTTTACAAACAATTTAGATACAAAAAAAAACTAATAAAAATCAAAAAAAAAAAAAAAATTTATAAAACAAGTTAAAATTGTACACGGAACAAATTAACCATTGCCCAAGATTCAGGTTTGATTCACGCAATCAAGATATTAGCCTTGCCAATTAAGATTGGCCGATTTAGCAATTCCATAAAATGTTACCAATTACACGTTTAAGCACAAAGTACTTGTTCAATCATGCTGAAAAAGCGTGACTAAAATGTATATACCATTTGATTCATATATACTATATAAAACGATTGATTTTCCATATAGACAAATAATAATTTTATCACCTGCTATTTAGAGTTTAATTAAGTTGAATTTAGCGATATTACTTCTTTTTTTTCTTGTCTAAATACAAGGGAATTTCGCGTGTACTGCGTTTATTACAATAGAACCTCAAGGCTACAAGACGACGGCAATTTATTCGCTTACACCTTACTCCAAGAGAAGCATAACATAATGCAATTAACAGTGAGCCATAAGCCCTCGCTAACGAGTCTTCATTTTGGCGAGTATATCGTCGTCGGCGGAAATGACTTTGTAACTCTACAATACACATTGTATATAATATATACATATTGCGGAACCCACGTTCAGACCTGGAACGGAATAACAGTGCGGATTCTCACAAACTCCAAACGATATTATCCTTATATATACCACGTACGAGTATATACACAGTTTATTCAGAATTAAATAGAAAACCTTTACATGTGAACCTATTTCCCAGTTTTTTGAAAAACACTTTTAACATATATTAGTTTTTGTAACAAGGCAGTTTTGAAACTGCTATTACTACACTGAGAAAAAAAATTTAGTGTTTGCAATAAAATTGTTTGGTTAGGCAATTTTGGTTCTTGTAACCAAATTTTGGTTGGCTGAAACAAAGTCGTAGAGTTATCTCAACCAAACATTTGGTTAGGCCAACAAAAAACACTCAACCAAATTTTTTGGTTGACTCAAACAAATAGTTTGGTTGCTTAAATACCAACAAAATTTTCTTGTTGGCCCCAACCAAATTTTGGTTGCTCTGACTAAACATTTTTCTCAGTGTAATTAGTTAAAAATAGCTACTGACTCACCAAATTTGTTTTCATTTTGTAAAAATGGATCCACTTACCTAAAACAGAAAAGAAAAAGCACAATTAAAAATACATTTCGTATAACATTAAAAGAAAAAAAAGTGAAATTAATTTAAGAAAGTTTTCAATGACATCATCGGTATAGAGGAAAATTTCGTTTCTAATACTAGAATCTAAAGATATATTTCTTTATTAATAATGTTGCTACCTTCAATGACGTAAATTGCTTCACAAACAAAGACTTGTCTGAACGATATCTAAAGAATCGGCATTTCAATTGTATATATAATTAAAATCAGACTTTCGTCATATAGGGGTATGTGAATTACGAAATTAGTAGGTCAAATCCTCGGGTTGAGTCGTATATAAGCAGAAATGATGAGCATTGCATGAAGAGAGGGATTTAGATAGGGGGGAAATGAAAATGTACTATAGTCACAGTGTGTGGAAACTGTATTCTCTGAATGCATTGTCAACATATGTTTGGATGTAGATATCTCGACTCAAAGCTAAACGAAGGTGCATGCACTTCAGAGGAGAAACGAACTGTATTCTGAATACCTTATCAGCCAACGCTACTTTGCATTGCCATCGCATATGCCAACATTGCCAACTAAGCCATCCGCTATTTTAGATCTCTCTTGCTATTCTGACACACTGGGTTACGGTCATGCTATATAAACTTGAATATATGATGCGCCTATAGCGTTTTCATGTTATTCCTTATGATACTTATTTACACTCATTTATAGCCGCCAGACATTCACGACTTTTGCTCGTTTTTTTTTTTTGCTCTCTATTTCTTTCCGTGAATATTTTACCACTATCTCTTCAATCAATTGTAAGGGGACCATTTCTATACAAAACAGAATAAAAAAATTTATCTTTAATAATTTTTATAACTGAAATAATTCTGATTAAAAGTAGTTTTAAATGAAAAGTGCACTCGCAAATATTTGAATTTTTCAGATGTATTACACAGTTGAATACATATATATCTATATATTTGAAGACAGTAAGATCGATAACTCTCTCGTGTACAATGCAGACTCCTGATTCCTGGTTTTGTCTGTTCTATACCTTTCCAAACAAAGTCACTGCGTATGTACGTTCCACGTGCATCGTGTACGAAAGTAGGTACACATGTACTTGTAGGTACACATTGGGTGAACCATTAGAATTCTGCATGATACTGCGTCAAACATACGAAAGGGGTAATGAATATGGAGGAATCCGACTAGAGTTTCTCGCAATTTACACGGGGGGAGAATTTCGCAATAGAGAGATAGAGAACCGTCATGGGAAAACGTGAAATAAATGGGAAACATGTGTAAAGGCGAAAAATAGCATCAGACGATACTGCACGAAATACCATTTTTCATCTTCGAGAGTTTACTCTATCAACAGTTTCTATATTCCCAGTCCATTCTGATGAAAAATGGCTGTTTTTTCAAGTCCAGATATACAAAAACTATATGGATATATTTTTATTAATAATATAAACAAACATATATTTCTTTTTTGTTAAAAAACAAGTGCTTCTTAAAACAAAAAAAGGTTCACAAATCCGAAAATTACTTTCATCCGAAGATTGAGGGTTTCAAGTGAAGACGTTAGATAATAGAGGTCCAAAAACACAGAGAGAGAGAGATAAGATTGTTTCTTCCTTCGAGTTATATGGTACTTAAGAGTAAAAGGTAAACTAAATTGAGAAAGGTCTCGGGGGGCCTTGTTTTATCGAAAAGAAAATATAAATAGGGATGTTTACGAGAATCTCAGCGAGTCGAAGGTTATTAGGTCCATGTTCCTCAAGAGGCTGAAATCTCTCTGACTCAGAGTGCATTTAGGGCATACTTATTGTTCTTGTTGGATACGTGCCTATGTGCTTTGGCTACGATAAGCCACGAAATTACAGGGAGCGTTCCAGGTAAATAATGCAGAGCCCGGAGCCAATCGTTCCAGCCAATTTGTAACGTATATATACAATCCCTAGAAAGGTGAAACTGTGAAAGTAACGTGTGTATACATCCATTACATGTTTCACAATACATAGTACTCGCACTTGCGAATTACGAACAAAAACGCGACGAGAAACATTTTTGTTCTGCTCGAGAAACAAAGGCTAGTGACGGATCTAAAACTTCTCGAATCAGATGCGAGAATACGATTCTAACAATCACGTGATTTCGATAATTAATGTTAATTAGTCATTTGCCATAGTATATATCGAAACACACATTAATCTACTATACATATCCTAGTGTCAACATTCTGGGTAATACCTGAAATGTTGTCATTAGTTTGATTTGTATAATTGCAGTGTAATTCATACTTTGAAGTAAGTTTCAAAGCGTAAATTTCCACGTAAACACCTACACGATATTAGTTATATTGAAATCTTTGAGGGAAATACAAACTTAATGACATCTGAAGTTTATTTGCACAAGAATCTTCCTAGCCTCGGAAAGCTTAAGTTTGCCAAAGTGCATAATTACCAAGCAACTCGAAGCAGCAGATTTCTCAGGATTTCCTCTCGATCGTTTAACGTGCTTGGAAATAATAACAAGAACACAGTTGGCGTTCAGCGAAACATAAAATATACTTATTGTTAGAACTCGAAGAAAACTTGTTCTCATTTCAAAATCTTAAAAGTCAAAATCGAAAGTAAAGAACTCAATTCGTTTTATTGCATAACAAAATTCGAAAACAAATGACTATACTTAAATCTAATTAAAATTCGATTTTATTTAATTTACTGCATAAACTTATATCTGTTGACGATAACTGGGGATCTTGGAGAGATAACTTTAGTTTCAACTTAAGCTTCTTTAGTGAACCACTATTTCCATCCTAATTAGCAGACCAAACTATTTAAGGGCATAAATATTCTTGCTAACGGTAACGATTTTCAAGCCACACATTCCAAAACTGATAACTTGGAGACTAATTTCAAACTCGTCATCCCTTGAAAATGAACGTGAATACCTTGTATAGACAAGACTTTAACTTCCGGACGACTAACTTCAGGCTATACAAGCCTCCTAACTACCGCGATAAGGCGAAATAATGAATGAAGCGATTAGAGGAACCCATCTTGGTTGCACTAGTCAACTAGTAGTTGCGCTTCCTTCTATCTCACTTTGTCTCTATACCAATCTGCCTCTCTCTCCTCGCGCGCCATTCGTAGTGTGTACTTGTATATTCCTGTCCCCACGATAAACCAAACGTCTTCTGGTATAACGAAGCAGAGGGGACGCGTGTAACACCTGTTGGAATGCGAGCGCAAAGTACTCGTTGAAAACTTTTCGATTTAGTTTGTCGAGGGTCTTGTACATTGAAAAAAGAAATAAATACAAAAAAAAAAAAAGATTAAAGGGAAAATACTACAGCATTCACAAGTCATAAATTATTTTCTAAACGAGTTTCTCCCAGCAGACATTTACGTTCTACATGTGTCAACTAAATTCATAATTCCCTGCATGCAGCGAGAAATGAGGATCATTTAATTGAACCACACGATTTATGGATTCATGATTTTTAAAAAATTTTTAAGCTCTTCTTCCTCTTTTGAATTTAAAGTAGGAATAAAAAGTAGAGAAAAAAAACTCCTCTAACGAGAAATAAATGTTCGAGACATATGTTAGCATCTAACCTTAAGTTAAAGAAGCTTAGTTTGGACCGAAACAGAAAAAAAAGAGAGGGAAAGCTGCTTGGTAAAAGAGGACGCAAAGAAGAATAGTCCTGGTGGAGTTTAGTAGCAACGACCCAAACCTCCCAAGCACGTACGAGATTTCTTAGTTCTTCTACTATAACTATACACATACCTGGTCACGCTGCTCGTTTTTTATTCGATAGGTAATGGCTTCTACTCCCACCCAACGATTTTTCAACAAAGTCTACTATAGCTTCTAGTTTCTAGTATAGAATACGTTCGCATTCGAGCGCGACAATAGAAAAATATCCAAAGTCTTTTTCCTTGTTTTCTTAAGTAACTGCGCGCGGCTTATGCAAGAGCGGGACAACAAAAAGATGATTGAGAGAGAAAATTGTCTAGTCTTCCTTTGACTATCATTTGGTTGTCAATCATTTTAACCGATCAACTATTTCCCAAACGATTACTAATTTAAGCGTGCATACAAGCCAGATCAGATCTCATCTTTAGAAAATCTTAAGATGAATCACCAAAAAATTATTATTATTGATTGGATTCCATCTAAAAATTAGTTTATTTTCAGATCCTATTTTTATACTTAAGTAGAACAGATTATCAATATAGATAAAAAATTTATATTTTCAAAACCAATCATCAATTAATTCAGATCTGCTTTAAATTAAATCAAATTTAAAAATCATTGTAAAAAATATGTCAATTCAGAAACAGAATTCAAAAATTGAAGCAAAAAAAAAAAAAAAAAAATGAAGATCGGAACAAAATTTTCAACTGAATAACTAAAAGACTAGATTTATATCAAAATAAATTCCAAAAATGATCCCCGAACGGATATATTTAATTAATTTTGAAACTTCTAGTTACAAAATTCGAAAATTGAAAACGAATTCTTTTATACAGAAAGAATTTTAAATGAATGAATTTTCTTAGAGACAGGAGTTTCAAAGTTAAAGTAAATTCTGACTGATTAATGATTAATCTTTCACGTTCGCTATGCACAGCAGCAGTAGTAGAGGAAGCTTTGAGACGTTGATAAATAACTAGGATAAAGAAGCGAGTCAGTTAAATATAAAATGTGACGTAGAGTCGTCATTGGTTAACGTTTACGATGCGTAATTACTCTACCTGAGAATATTGAGGAAAACATTCCAAGCAGTCCTGTCGGACGTGTACCACGCCTTCAATTCGAATCACTCTTCAAGCTCTTCTTTATACATGTATATAAAAAAAGTAAACCAAAAAAAAAATATTTATATCGACCACATTTATAATGACATTTTTACAAATTACCCATACTTAATGGATAAGAGGAAAAATTCTATGGGGTAAAATTTATGACTATAAGAAAATGATGAAGCTTTTTCATTAAGAAGTTCCATTTGCTATTGATCAAAGATTTCTCTCTCTCATTTATTAGAGCTTTCAATTTTTCTCTTTTTTTTTTTTGAATCGATATTCCATTCACGGCGCTCAGTAGTTTAATTTGCATGCTATGGGGACACATCACCCTTCAAGATTGATTTTAACAATCGCAAAGCCGCCATTCGTGGCCGAGAATGAAAATTGCCCTGACGAAAGAAATCATCACTCGTTGACTGAACTATTGTCACGAGTTACGATTGCGTGAAGAATGGCCACTTTAGCCAATATAACGTCAGCCAATAGAATATTGCTCTGAACAAGAAGAAATGTAGAACGCAAATTGCTTTTAAATAAGTCATATATTATAATTTCTCCGAAATGTAATTGATATTTGTATTTTAACTATAGTCTAAAATTCTTTTAAATGATTGAATATTTTTAATATATAAAAAGACGTACATATTTTGATCAAGGGGATCATTAAAAAAAAAAAAAAAAAATTCATTTCTCATCATCGAGAGATGAAGAAGTTGCAGCAGGAGGAATACAATCAGGCTGCGGAGGAAGCAATTCTCGACGTGACCGCCGGTAAGTAATATCAGGCGGAATTAATGCATGTGGCGACCTGTGCAAAAGTTCGTCGTTCACTTGAACGCGTTCCTCTCTGTGAACGTTCTCGTGTCATTGAACTCCAGTTTTACCCTGAGTTAAAAAAAAAAAAAAAATCACCCTGAGAATCGCGTGGCAGTAAACTTTACCACATCTATTCAAACCGTTTTACTTCCCCACAAACTCATTTTCAGACTCTATTTTAAGAACCATCAATTGCTGTAAATACTCTTATATAGAGAACGGCGAAAAAACGTAAAGTTCCCAAAAAAAAACACCTTACTGCGTAACCTCTAAAAATATTCAAATTTAAATGCCTCCTGTAAATTCTACTTTAATTTAAGACATTTAAATTCTAATTTAAATAAGGTTTTGGCTAATTTAAATATATCTTGCTTTCTTTCACTGAGATTTATACACACATAAAAGTTCTTTAAAAAAGAAATGCAGCGGTTGTTTTCTTTTTTCTTTCTGGGATTTCGTGTCCTGTAAAGTGTTAAAGAATAGAGGCAAAGGTGAGGTTCGAAATGTGGAATTTCTAGCGGTGTTTTCCGCAAAGCATGTAATTTAAGCGATCACTTAATCGTGACCAAGGAAAGGTGAAGTTGACTTAATGAAACGATTATAGCGAACGAAAGTCTCTCTCTCTCTCTCTCTCTCTGTCTGCTGTGATTATCGGTCGAATTATCGTAAAACCTAATCACAATGCGGGGGTTACTATAATGCAAAGAGCACATAGCTATCCAAATCCTACTATAAGACCTCTACCAAATCCAATCGGTTAGATAGAGTTCTGTTTTCTATCTAAGCAGATTCTGTAATGTTCTCTAGAATTTCGTGGATGATAATAATTGAACCATAGGATTACAGAATTGTTCATTCAATAGAACAAGAGAATTTTGCTTTTAAGTAAAATATTGGTAAAATTTTCTTATATAAATTTTTGCAAATGGTGAATATTTTCTTTTTATCTTTTTGTATATATAAGATAAGAGAAAATATCTCCTCGGAGGTACATCTATACCCCACCACCCATTTGGCTTACTTATAACCGCAACGACGAATTTGCGTCGACGATTTTACAATGCAAATCGCGCAACTTGCACGGCGTTCGCGTAACGACTCCGAAATAAGCTCTCCTTGCATTAGCATTAAAAACCGACTGTCGTAATAATATTGCGGTCGCAATAATAATCGCCGCGATTATCGTTCTGGACTTTAAGCCATCTGAGAAGAATAATTATAACTTTCGCGTGAGATTGCGAAAAGAATCTTTTTCAAAACTTATGCAAAAAAAAATATATTATCTTTGAAATTTAAAGAAAATTTTTTCATGAATCTATAAAAGATTTTGTTTTAAAATATGCAAAAAATTAATCTCTACTTGCAAAATAAAAAAAAAATAAATTATTCTCCAACCGAGAAATTCAATAACTAGAAAGAGGACAAAGTTAATTATATATAAGATCCATTTTATAATATCAAATCCAAAGTTTCTATAATGTTATTAACAAAACGAAATAATTAAATTTTCCAGTTTTCTATTAATATCTTAATTTAGAATGCATCTCAAATTGTGTATATATACTGAAGAAAATCTTACACGATTTCTTCTAAAATAAACATTTCATTCTACTAAATGCAAATATTATGGAAATCCTTAACGTTTCACACACTGATAAAATAACAAACATAATAAACGCGCTCAAAATAAAGAGGGAGGATTTTTGTTTCCAATTTATGAATACTTTTCTATATTTATAAAAGAAAATAGTTTTAGTGCATCAGAAATAATCAACGGGAAGCCGAATATATATATATGTATATAAAACCAGAAACTTTTTTTATAGGACAACTCTACACGATTGGAAGAAACTTTCCGCAATTGCCAATTACGTTAAAAGGAGCGGTCAGACCCTAGAAAAGTTTCTCGGGGTTGTTTGCAGCTTAATCGAGCTAGTGTCAATAGATGAAAAGAAAAGCTTATATATATATATATATATCTCTCGTTATTCCTTCCGCATTTAATCTCATTTCATATTCACTATATATATATATCAAACAACAGAACTAAAATAAATTTATACATCCATTCTGAGATGAGAATATCACATATTTTTAGAAAGGAAATTTAATATTTATATTTGTGTCAAACTAAATACATCAAAAAACGAGAACTGTCATTTCAAAATTAATTATAAACTTGACTTGAAAATTATATTTATATATATCTGGATGATGAAAGGATTAAAAAAAGAAAATAAAAACTTTACTGACACAAGGGAAATATTATATATAATGAGACAAAAGTTTGGAACGATCAAATGAACGAAAATTTTTTTTTTTCATTTACTAATAAAAACCCAATAACATCACTCAGAGTAGTTAATAATACAATAATTATCAATAAAAAACCAAAACTATTCACATTAAGGGTGAAAACAACCCTTAATCATATTATGTCTATTGAGAAAAAAAGAATGTCCAAATACAACAATTTGGTGTTCGGCTTTTTTCTTAAAAATACCCCCAAAAATTCTCTAAAAATATACCCCACCAAAATCCATTATCCACATGCGGCGCTCGCACCCCTAAAAGCCACCCCTATAGATGGTGAAAAATAAAAGTCTCAATTTTCACACTTTGGTGTTCGGCTTTTTGCTTAAAAATACCACCAAAAATTCTCTAAAAATATACCCAACCAAAATCCATTATCCAAATGCGGCGCTCGCACCCCTAAAAGCCACCCCTATAGGTGGTGAAAAATAAAAGTGTCATTTTTCACCCTTTGGTGTTCGGCTTTTTTCTTAAAAATACCGCCAAAAATTCTCTAAAAATATACCCAACCAAAATCCATTATCCAAATGCGGCGCTCGCACCCCTAAAAGCCACCCCTATAGATGGTGAAAATAAAAGTGTCATTTTTCCACGTTTGGTGTTCGGCTTTTTTCTTAAAAATACCGCTAAAAATTCTCTAAAAATATACCCAACCAAAATCCATTATCCACATGCGGCGCTCGCACCCCTAAAAGCCACCCCTATAGATGATTAAAATAAAAGTGTCATTTTTCACCCTTTGGTGTTCGGCTTTTTTCTTAAAAATACCGCCAAAAATTCTCTAAAAATATACCCAACCAAAATCCATTATCCAAATGCGGCGCTCGCACCCCTAAAAGCCACCCCTATAGATGATTAAAATAAAAGTGTCATTTTTCACCCTTTGGTGTTCGGCTTTTTTCTTAAAAATACCGCTAAAAATTCTCTAAAAATATACCCAACCAAAATCCATTATCCAAATGCGGCGCTCGCACCCCTAAAAGCCACCCCTATAGGTGGTGAAAAATAAAAGTGTCATTTTTCACCCTTTGGTGTTCGGCTTTTTTCTTAAAAATACCGCCAAAAATTCTCTAAAAATATACCCAACCAAAATCCATTATCCAAATGCGGCGCTCGCACCCCTAAAAGCCACCCCTATAGATGGTGAAAATAAAAGTGTCATTTTTCCACGTTTGGTGTTCGGCTTTTTTCTTAAAAATACCGCTAAAAATTCTCTAAAAATATACCCAACCAAAATCCATTATCCACATGCGGCGCTCGCACCCCTAAAAGCCACCCCTATAGATGATTAAAATAAAAGTGTCATTTTTCACCCTTTGGTGTTCGGCTTTTTTCTTAAAAATACCGCCAAAAATTCTCTAAAAATATACCCAACCAAAATCCATTATCCACATGCGGCGCTCGCACCCCTAAAAGCCACCCCTATAGATGGTGAAAATAAAAGTGTCATTTTTCCACGTTTGGTGTTCGGCTTTTTTCTTAAAAATACCGCCAAAAATTCTCTAAAAATATACCCAACCAAAATCCATTATCCAAATGCGGCGCTCGCACCCCTAAAAGCCACCCCTATAGATGGTGAAAATAAAAGTGTCATTTTTCCACGTTTGGTGTTCGGCTTTTTTCTTAAAAATACCGCCAAAAATTCTCTAAAAATATACCCCACCAAAATCCATTATCCACATGCGGCGCTCGCACCCCTAAAAGCCACCCCTATAGATAGTGAAAAATAAAAGTCTCAATTTTCACACTTTGGTGTTCGGCTTTTTTCTTAAAAATACCGCTAAAAATTCTCTAAAAATATACCCCACCAAAATCCATTATCCACATGCGGCGCTCGCACCCCTAAAAGCCACCCCTATAGATGGTGAAAATAAAAGTGTCATTTTTCACCCTTTGGTGTTCGGCTTTTTTCTTAAAAATACCGCCAAAAATTCTCTAAAAATATACCCAACCAAAATCCATTATCCACATGCGGCGCTCGCACCCCTAAAAGCCACCCCTATAGATGGTGAAAATAAAAGTGTCATTTTTCCACGTTTGGTGTTCGGCTTTTTTCTTAAAAATACCGCCAAAAATTCTCTAAAAATATACCCAACCAAAATCCATTATCCAAATGCGGCGCTCGCACCCCTAAAAGCCACCCCTATAGATGATTAAAATAAAAGTGTCATTTTTCACCCTTTGGTGTTCGGCTTTTTTCTTAAAAATACCGCTAAAAATTCTCTAAAAATATACCCAACCAAAATCCATTATCCAAATGCGGCGCTCGCACCCCTAAAAGCCACCCCTATAGATAGTGAAAAATAAAAGTCTCAATTTTCACACTTTGGTGTTCGGCTTTTTGCTTAAAAATACCACCAAAAATTCTCTAAAAATATACCCAACCAAAATCCATTATCCAAATGCGGCGCTCGCACCCCTAAAAGCCACCCCTATAGGTGGTGAAAAATAAAAGTGTCATTTTTCACCCTTTGGTGTTCGGCTTTTTTCTTAAAAATACCGCCAAAAATTCTCTAAAAATATACCTAACCAAAATCCATTATCCACATGCGGCGCTCGCACCCCTAAAAGCCACCCCTATAGATGGTGAAAATAAAAGTGTCATTTTTCCACGTTTGGTGTTCGGCTTTTTTCTTAAAAATACCGCCAAAAATTCTCTAAAAATATACCCAACCAAAATCCATTATCCAAATGCGGCGCTCGCACCCCTAAAAGCCACCCCTATAGATGATTAAAATAAAAGTGTCATTTTTCACCCTTTGGTGTTCGGCTTTTTTCTTAAAAATACCGCTAAAAATTCTCTAAAAATATACCCAACCAAAATCCATTATCCACATGCGGCGCTCGCACCCCTAAAAGCCACCCCTATAGATGATTAAAATAAAAGTGTCATTTTTCACCCTTTGGTGTTCGGCTTTTTTCTTAAAAATACCGCCAAAAATTCTCTAAAAATATACCCAACCAAAATCCATTATCCACATGCGGCGCTCGCACCCCTAAAAGCCACCCCTATAGATGGTGAAAATAAAAGTGTCATTTTTCCACGTTTGGTGTTCGGCTTTTTTCTTAAAAATACCGCCAAAAATTCTCTAAAAATATACCCAACCAAAATCCATTATCCAAATGCGGCGCTCGCACCCCTAAAAGCCACCCCTATAGATGGTGAAAATAAAAGTGTCATTTTTCCACGTTTGGTGTTCGGCTTTTTTCTTAAAAATACCGCTAAAAATTCTCTAAAAATATACCCAACCAAAATCCATTATCCACATGCGGCGCTCGCACCCCTAAAAGCCACCCCTATAGATGATTAAAATAAAAGTGTCATTTTTCACCCTTTGGTGTTCGGCTTTTTTCTTAAAAATACCGCCAAAAATTCTCTAAAAATATACCCAACCAAAATTTATTATCCAAATGCGGCGCTCGCACCCCTAAAAGCCACCCCTATAGATGGTGAAAATAAAAGTGTCATTTTTCCACGTTTGGTGTTCGGCTTTTTTCTTAAAAATACCGCTAAAAATTCTCTAAAAATATACCCAACCAAAATCCATTATCCACATGCGGCGCTCGCACCCCTAAAAGCCACCCCTATAGATGATTAAAATAAAAGTGTCATTTTTCACCCTTTGGTGTTCGGCTTTTTTCTTAAAAATACCGCCAAAAATTCTCTAAAAATATACCCAACCAAAATCCATTATCCAAATGCGGCGCTCGCACCCCTAAAAGCCACCCCTATAGGTGGTGAAAAATAAAAGTGTCATTTTTCACCCTTTGGTGTTCGGCTTTTTTCTTAAAAATACCGCCAAAAATTCTCTAAAAATATACCCAACCAAAATCCATTATCCAAATGCGGCGCTCGCACCCCTAAAAGCCACCCCTATAGATGATTAAAATAAAAGTGTCATTTTTCACCCTTTGGTGTTCGGCTTTTTTCTTAAAAATACCGCTAAAAATTCTCTAAAAATATACCCAACCAAAATCCATTATCCAAATGCGGCGCTCGCACCCCTAAAAGCCACCCCTATAGATGATTAAAATAAAAGTGTCATTTTTCACCCTTTGGTGTTCGGCTTTTTTCTTAAAAATACCGCTAAAAATTCTCTAAAAATATACCCAACCAAAATCCATTATCCAAATGCGGCGCTCGCACCCCTAAAAGCCACCCCTATAGGTGGTGAAAAATAAAAGTGTCATTTTTCACCCTTTGGTGTTCGGCTTTTTTCTTAAAAATACCGCCAAAAATTCTCTAAAAATATACCCAACCAAAATCCATTATCCAAATGCGGCGCTCGCACCCCTAAAAGCCACCCCTATAGATGGTGAAAATAAAAGTGTCATTTTTCCACGTTTGGTGTTCGGCTTTTTTCTTAAAAATACCGCTAAAAATTCTCTAAAAATATACCCAACCAAAATCCATTATCCACATGCGGCGCTCGCACCCCTAAAAGCCACCCCTATAGATGATTAAAATAAAAGTGTCATTTTTCACCCTTTGGTGTTCGGCTTTTTTTTTAAAAATACCGCCAAAAATTCTCTAAAAATATACCCAACCAAAATCCATTATCCACATGCGGCGCTCGCACCCCTAAAAGCCACCCCTATAGATGGTGAAAATAAAAGTGTCATTTTTCCACGTTTGGTGTTCGGCTTTTTTCTTAAAAATACCGCCAAAAATTCTCTAAAAATATACCCAACCAAAATCCATTATCCAAATGCGGCGCTCGCACCCCTAAAAGCCACCCCTATAGATGGTGAAAATAAAAGTGTCATTTTTCCACGTTTGGTGTTCGGCTTTTTTCTTAAAAATACCGCCAAAAATTCTCTAAAAATATACCCCACCAAAATCCATTATCCACATGCGGCGCTCGCACCCCTAAAAGCCACCCCTATAGATAGTGAAAAATAAAAGTCTCAATTTTCACACTTTGGTGTTCGGCTTTTTTCTTAAAAATACCGCTAAAAATTCTCTAAAAATATACCCCACCAAAATCCATTATCCACATGCGGCGCTCGCACCCCTAAAAGCCACCCCTATAGATGGTGAAAATAAAAGTGTCATTTTTCACCCTTTGGTGTTCGGCTTTTTTCTTAAAAATACCGCCAAAAATTCTCTAAAAATATACCCAACCAAAATCCATTATCCACATGCGGCGCTCGCACCCCTAAAAGCCACCCCTATAGATGGTGAAAATAAAAGTGTCATTTTTCCACGTTTGGTGTTCAGCTTTTTTCTTAAAAATACCGCCAAAAATTCTCTAAAAATATACCCAACCAAAATCCATTATCCAAATGCGGCGCTCGCACCCCTAAAAGCCACCCCTATAGATGATTAAAATAAAAGTGTCATTTTTCACCCTTTGGTGTTCGGCTTTTTTCTTAAAAATACCGCTAAAAATTCTCTAAAAATATACCCAACCAAAATCCATTATCCACATGCGGCGCTCGCACCCCTAAAAGCCACCCCTATAGATGATTAAAATAAAAGTGTCATTTTTCACCCTTTGGTTTTCGGCTTTTTTCTTAAAAATACCGCCAAAAATTCTCTAAAAATATACCCAACCAAAATCCATTATCCAAATGCGGCGCTCGCACCCCTAAAAGCCACCCCTATAGATAGTGAAAAAAAAAAAGTCTCAATTTTCACACTTTGGTGTTCGGCTTTTTGCTTAAAAATACCACCAAAAATTCTCTAAAAATATACCCAACCAAAATCCATTATCCAAATGCGGCGCTCGCACCCCTAAAAGCCACCCCTATAGGTGGTGAAAAATAAAAGTGTCATTTTTCACCCTTTGGTGTTCGGCTTTTTTCTTAAAAATACCGCCAAAAATTCTCTAAAAATATACCCAACCAAAATCCATTATCCACATGCGGCGCTCGCACCCCTAAAAGCCACCCCTATAGATGGTGAAAATAAAAGTGTCATTTTTCCACGTTTGGTGTTCGGCTTTTTTCTTAAAAATACCGCCAAAAATTCTCTAAAAATATACCCAACCAAAATCCATTATCCAAATGCGGCGCTCGCACCCCTAAAAGCCACCCCTATAGATGGTGAAAATAAAAGTGTCATTTTTCCACGTTTGGTGTTCGGCTTTTTTCTTAAAAATACCGCCAAAAATTCTCTAAAAATATACCCCACCAAAATCCATTATCCACATGCGGCGCTCGCACCCCTAAAAGCCACCCCTATAGATGATTAAAATAAAAGTGTCATTTTTCACCCTTTGGTGTTCGGCTTTTTTCTTAAAAATACCGCTAAAAATTCTCTAAAAATATACCCCACCAAAATCCATTATCCACATGCGGCGCTCGCACCCCTAAAAGCCACCCCTATAGATGGTGAAAATAAAAGTGTCATTTTTCACCCTTTGGTGTTCGGCTTTTTTCTTAAAAATACCGCCAAAAATTCTCTAAAAATATACCCAACCAAAATCCATTATCCACATGCGGCGCTCGCACCCCTAAAAGCCACCCCTATAGATGGTGAAAATAAAAGTGTCATTTTTCTACGTTTGGTGTTCGGCTTTTTTCTTAAAAATACCGCCAAAAATTCTCTAAAAATATACCCAACCAAAATCCATTATCCAAATGCGGCGCTCGCACCCCTAAAAGCCACCCCTATAGATGGTGAAAATAAAAGTGTCATTTTTCCACGTTTGGTGTTCGGCTTTTTTCTTAAAAATACCGCCAAAAATTCTCTAAAAATATACCCAACCAAAATCCATTATCCACATGCGGCGCTCGCACCCCTAAAAGCCACCCCTATAGATGGTGAAAAATAAAAGTGTCATTTTTCACCCTTTGGTGTTCGGCTTTTTTCTTAAAAATACCGCCAAAAAAAAATTCCTCACTATTAAAAACTTTTCTTACTTTATCACTTTATTAAACTTGTAAATAAATTAAAAAATTAACATTATTGAAAATTAATGCAATATGTAACATGTAGATAAAAGAACACCAAACATGAAGCTGAAGTCCGCAACGTTTAAAAAAACGAAAAATTAAAAATGTAAAAAATTAACTTTTCGCAATGACAACCGCTTAAAATACACTTTACTATAACAAAAACAAAATGTTAAATCATGAACCCCCAAATAAACCTGAAATTGGGGGTAACTTGCCCCACGTCATCAGTAAAGTACCCTTAAATGGCCCAACATTTCAAATTTTTTGGTTAAAATGGCTTCTCCTAACCATAAGACTAAAAGATATGTACATTAGAACCCCCCAGAGGGGGCGGAAAGCGTTGGTGTTGGGGTTAACTTGCCCGACGTCATCAGGAAAGTACCCTTAAATGTCGACTTATACCGCGCCGTGGTTGCTGTTTACACTGGCGCGCGATGACATAAAATGTTTGATATTTAATATCTCGAAAACAAAAAAACTCGGCATTCTGAAAATTTATATACAGATCGGAAAAAACCTTAACTTTTCTTTGTAATTATTTATTTCAAAAAAACGAAATTCACCATCGGAAAGAGCATGAAAAAAAACTTCAAAAAACATACCTGCCTAAATTTTATTTATTGTATTTATAGACAGAAAAAATTCAAATAGTAGGCGGTGTCAGGAAAAACTGATAAAATTGACCCCCTCTATCTCCCCCAAAATTTGAAAAAAGTCAAAACTTTTTTTGGGGATATTTTTCTATCAGGTAGGACAACAATTTCCCTAAGTTTTACTTTTTTGAGAAATCAATTTTTTAACTCAGGACATTACACGTAAAATGCCTCACATTTGAGCCTGTAAATATTTGCGGAATGCAATTTGATGTTAACCTCCCCCCAAAAAATTTACGTCTATAATATCTTTGTTATTATGCATAGTTAATAATGATTAAGCTAGAAAAATACCTTCATGTTTAAGTTGTTTGATCTTCGATGCGTGCAAAAATTTTAATTCTGAGATTTAAGTATTATATGTATAGTAACCCGAGGCGAAATTTAAGGCATACTTTACAAGGAGTAAAAAGAATAGCCGGGACCAAAAATTTTATTGTATAGATACCTTCTGTAATATACGAAAAAAAAATTCTAAACAATGGACGGAACGAACACTTTAAAATAATAAGAAAAATTTATTGACTTAATGAAAATTAAAAAATAAGAGTTTTTAATAACAAAATTTTTCTTCATTTAATAAAATTAAAAAATTTTTCAACAAAAAATTTTAAAAAATTTTATGTACAAAATTTTTTATTGTTTTGGGAATTAAAAAAATGTTTTTTGAAAAAAATATTATTTAAATCTTTTTAACAAAAATTTGTTAATTCAGAAAATATTTTATCATTTTAATTTGTAATAATGGTTCCTGGAATTAAATGTGCACGCACACATATGTCAGAGACAGTGTAAGTTTGAACCTAGTGGATAGAAGCAGAGATATTTACTTGCAGGCGACATTGACTCTGGCTGGGACTGGTGTAGTGCAGGCGGGGATATTCGGTCGCGTCCGGTGTACTTCGTTTACGCTCGGCGCTACCCCCGCCACATTCACCTACAAGGCTCTGGCGAAAGTCGACTGTAAAACGTTTCTTGCATTTCTCGACTAATTTCGTTCTCTCTCCACTCGGAAACAAATTTTTTTGTGCTAGCACGGCGGTTTAAATGTAACACAATTTTTTTGTTAAATATTTAGCTAATAACATAAATTTTTTTGTTAAAAAAATTGATTTTTTTATTACGAAAAAAAAATTTTTTCCAAAAATTGTTATTTTTTATTACAAAAAAAATTTGTTTTCTAAAAATTGTTATTTTTTTTAAGAGAAAAAAATTTATTTAAAAGAGAATTTTTTTTTAAATGTTATCAAAATATGAGTCATATTTTTTGCGAAAGAAATTCGAAAAAACGGCTTTTCTCCCTTGTCACAGTAGACTTCCCCCTTAAATATTTTGCTAAAATTAAAAAAAAATTTTTTGGTAAAATAAATCATTTTTTTAAGTAACAAAAAATTTTTTTATTAAGAGATAGAGAGATAAGGGTCTTTGTTGTCAAAGTTGTACTTTAGAAAGTGTAACTTTGATAACATTTTTTTTCTTTTAATAAAAAAATAAAATTTTCTTTTAAATAAATTTTTTTTTCTCTTAAAAAAAAATTTTTTTCGTAATAAAAAAATCAATTTTTTTAACAAAAAAAATTTATGTTATTAGCTAAATATTTAACAAAAAAATTGTGTTACATTTAAACCGCCGTGCTAGAACAAAAAAAAATTGTTTCCGAGTGGAGAGAGAACGAAATTAGTCGAGAAATGCAAGAAACGTTTTACAGTCGACTTTCGCCAGAGCCTTGAAGGTGAATGTGGCGGCCGGCGGGGGTAGCGCCGAGCGTAAACGAAGTACACCGGACGCGACCGAATATCCCCGCCTGCACTACACCAGTCCCAGCCAGAGTCAATGTCGCCTGCAAGTAAATATCTCTGCTTCTATCCACTAGGTTCAAACTTACACACGGAAGAAATTTAGTATACTGAAAAAAAAATTTATTTGATTCAAATACTTTAAATTATTTTAAAAATATTTAATTGGTTCAAATACTTTTTATTTGGATCAAAAAAATATGTATTTGATTCAAATAACTTGAATTATTTGAATCGCATTTATTTGAACCAAATAAATCGTATTTGGTTCAATTAAATAATTAATTGAATTGAATAAATGAATTTATTTAATACAAATAATGAGTTACTTGAAACTATTCATTAATTTATTTCACTCAAATATTTCGTTTATTTGGTACAAATAAAAAGTATTTGACACAATAAATTTATGTAATTGATTCAAATAAACTGAATTATTTAATACAAATAATTCGTTATTTAATCCTAATACACTATTTTATTAAGACAAATAAAAAAATATTTCAATCAATTAAATATTTATTTGAAACGATGATAATGATTTACTTGAAACAATTAATTTATTTATTTCACTCAAATATTTCATTTTTTTGATACAACAAAAACACAAAACCGACGCGCACTTCGTTATTTACTAAATTTATATGAAACATTGGAAAGATTATTTCGAAATTTGTTAAAACTATACTAAAAATTCGAAGTGGTTCAGTCGTGACAGAAGACGACAGAAACACCAATAGATTCTACGCCAAAGTTTTATCTCTTTCTCATCTCGATAATGGATTTTGGTTGGGTATATTTTTAGAGAATTTTTGGCGGTATTTTTAAGAAAAAAGCCGAACACCAAAGAGTGAAAAATGACACTTTTATTTTTCACCATCTATAGGGGTGGCTTTTAGGGGTGCGAGCGCCGCATGTGGATAATGGATTTTGGTTGGGTATATTTTTAGAGAATTTTCGGCGGTATTTTTAAGAAAAAAGCCGAACACCAAAGATGGAAAAATGACACTTTTATTTTCACCATCTATAGGGGTGGCTTTTAGGGGTGCGAGCGCCGCATGTGGATAATGGATTATGGTTGGGTATATTTTTAGAGAATTTTCGGCGGTATTTTTAAGAAAAAAGCCGAACACCAAAGATGGAAAAATGACACTTTTATTTTCACCATCTATAGGGGTGGCTTTTAGGGGTGCGAGCGCCGCATGTGGATAATGGATTATGGTTGGGTATATTTTTAGAGAATTTTCGGCGGTATTTTTAAGAAAAAAGCCGAACACCAAAGATGGAAAAATGACACTTTTATTTTCACCATCTATAGGGGTGGCTTTTAGGGGTGCGAGCGCCGCATGTGGATAATGGATTTTGGTTGGGTATATTTTTAGCGAATTTTTGGCGGTATTTTTAAGAAAAAAGCCGAACACCAAAGATGGAAAAATGACCATTTTATTTTCACCATCTATAGGGGTGGCTTTTAGGGGTGCGAGCGCCGCATGTGGATAATGGATTTTGGTTGGGTATATTTTTAGCGAATTTTTAGCGGTATTTTTAAGAAAAAAGCCGAACACCAAAGATGGAAAAATGACACTTTTATTTTCACCATCTATAGGGGTGGCTTTTAGGGGTGCGAGCGCCGCATGTGGATAATGGATTTTGGTTGGGTATATTTTTAGCGAATTTTTGGCGGTATTTTTAAGCAAAAAGCCGAACACCAAAGATGGAAAAATGACACTTTTATTTTCACCATCTATAGGGGTGACTTTTAGGGGTGCGAGCGCCGCATGTGGATAATGGATTTTGGTTGGGTATATTTTTAGAGAATTTTCGGCGGTATTTTTAAGAAAAAAGCCGAACACCAAAGATGGAAAAATGACACTTTTATTTTCACCATCTATAGGGGTGGCTTTTAGGGGTGCGAGCGCCGCATGTGGATAATGGATTTTGGTTGGGTATATTTTTAGAGAATTTTTGGCGGTATTTTTAAGAAAAAAGCCGAACACCAAACGTGGAAAAATGACACTTTTATTTTCACCATCTGTAGGGGTGGCTTTTAGGGGTGCGAGCGCCGCATGTGGATAATGGATTTTGGTTGGGTATATTTTTAGAGAATTTTCGGCGGTATTTTTAAGAAAAAAGCCGAACACCAAAGATGGAAAAATGACACTTTTATTTTCACCATCTATAGGGGTGGCTTTTAGGGGTGCGAGCGCCGCATGTGGATAATGGATTTTGGTTGGGTATATTTTTAGAGAATTTTTGGCGGTATTTTTAAGAAAAAAGCCGAACACCAAACGTGGAAAAATGACACTTTTATTTTCACCATCTGTAGGGGTGGCTTTTAGGGGTGCGAGCGCCGCATGTGGATAATGGATTTTGGTTGGGTATATTTTTAGAGAATTTTTGGCGGTATTTTTAAGAAAAAAGCCGAACACCAAACGTGGAAAAATGACACTTTTATTTTCACCATCTATAGGGGTGGCTTTTAGGGGTGCGAGCGCCGCATGTGGATAATGGATTTTGGTTGGGTATATTTTTAGAGAATTTTTGGCGGTATTTTTAAGAAAAAAGCCGAACACCAAAGATGGAAAAATGACACTTTTATTTTCACCATCTATAGGGGTGGCTTTTAGGGGTGAGAGCGCCGCATGTGGATAATGGATTTTGGTTGGGTATATTTTTAGAGAATTTTTGGCGGTATTTTTAAGAAAAAAGCCGAACACCAAAGAGTGAAAAATGACACTTTTATTTTCACCATCTATAGGGGTGGCTTTTAGGGGTGCGAGCGCCGCATGTGGATAATGGATTTTGGTGGGGTATATTTTTAGAGAATTTTTGGGGGTATTTTTAAGAAAAAAGCCGAACACCAAACGTGGAAAAATGACACTTTTATTTTCACCATCTATAGGGGTGGCTTTTAGGGGTGCGAGCGCCGCATGTGGATAATGGATTTTGGTTGGGTATATTTTTAGAGAATTTTTGGCGGTATTTTTAAGCAAAAAGCCGAACACCAAAGATGGAAAAATGACACTTTTATTTTCACCATCTATAGGGGTGGCTTTTAGGGGTGCGAGCGCCGCATGTGGATAATGGATTTTGGTTGGGTATATTTTTAGAGAATTTTCGGCGGTATTTTTAAGAAAAAAGCCGAACACCAAAGATGGAAAAATGACACTTTTATTTTCACCATCTATAGGGGTGGCTTTTAGGGGTGCGAGCGCCGCATGTGGATAATGGATTTTGGTTGGGTATATTTTTAGAGAATTTTTGGCGGTATTTTTAAGAAAAAAGCCGAACACCAAACGTGGAAAAATGACACTTTTATTTTCACCATCTGTAGGGGTGGCTTTTAGGGGTGCGAGCGCCGCATGTGGATAATGGATTTTGGTTGGGTATATTTTTAGAGAATTTTTGGCGGTATTTTTAAGAAAAAAGCCGAACACCAAACGTGGAAAAATGACACTTTTATTTTCACCATCTATAGGGGTGGCTTTTAGGGGTGCGAGCGCCGCATGTGGATAATGGATTTTGGTTGGGTATATTTTTAGAGAATTTTTGGCGGTATTTTTAAGAAAAAAGCCGAACACCAAAGAGGGAAAAATGACACTTTTATTTTCACCATCTATAGGGGTGGCTTTTAGGGGTGAGAGCGCCGCATGTGGATAATGGATTTTGGTTGGGTATATTTTTAGAGAATTTTTGGCGGTATTTTTAAGAAAAAAGCCGAACACCAAAGAGTGAAAAATGACACTTTTATTTTCACCATCTATAGGGGTGGCTTTTAGGGGTGCGAGCGCCGCATGTGGATAATGGATTTTGGTGGGGTATATTTTTAGAGAATTTTTGGGGGTATTTTTAAGAAAAAAGCCGAACACCAAATTGTTGTATTTGGACATTCTTTTTTTCACAATAGACATAATATGATTAAGGGTTGTTTTCACCCTTAATGTGAATAGTTTTGGTTTTTTTTTGATAATTATTGTATTATTAACTACTCTGAGTGATGTTATTGGGTTTTTATTAGTAAATGAAAAAAAAAAATTTTCGTTCATTTGATCGTTCCAAACTTTTGTCTCATTATATATAATATTTTAAGTAACTAAAATACATTAGAGAAAGAGAGAGGCAGAAATATGTTTTTCCTATATATAAAACTCATTAGTTTGAATTTCCAGTGGATTGAATTTTTTTACATTTCTTGTATTTTACAGAGCTGAAAATTTCATTTTCATGAATTGTCATTTCTCAGAAACCTATTTAGATCCCAACTTTTATTTCCAGGAATTATAATTTAATAGAACTCGTAAAACAAAGAATTTTCATTTGTTCGCACATCATTTTTCAAAATTAATTCTTTGCAAAAAAAAATTTCATTCGTGTTTCTTATCAAACTAATTAATTTTCAAGTTAAAAAAACGGGCTAAAATTTAATTTAAAAAGAAATGTTTCTGAATAGAAAAATAAAAATTGTTTTACAAAAATAGAAGATAAAAAAAAAATTGTCAATAATCCAGTACCTGACAATAATTGGGTGCGTTACCCTTTATACGATTGTCTATAGATATATATATATATGCGTGTGTGCTTTTCTTCTACCCGAGTAAAACGCTGGTTGTATAGAGGAGTATTCATATTATATAGTGACGTTCTACCTTTCGCGAGTAAATACACGGTGGAATAATACTTGTCGAGTTCAGTGGTGCAATATTTTCCCTAAGTCTTGGGTAACTCTCACCCCACACACACATATATATATATATATATACATATACAATTTCTGGATCGCAAATCATATGACTTTCATGGCTCCGTTGAAGCAACATACTTTAATGACTTTAATAACGAAAAGTAGGGGTAACAATAACGTTGCGTTTATGAGATAAGCACTACGTTAAAAGGCGCAAGCTACCATAATTTTCCAATGATAAACTGCTAACTACGACCACACAGTAGAAAGAAAATACCCACGGCAGAAGCTTTTCCTTCGCGTGCCACCCTTCCACCCTCAACGTTCTCTTTTTACTTCATGAATAAATTCGCGATAATTAGGAAAGGTCATCGGCGAAAAATATCTCACGGAAAGTCCACATTTTTCCTCAAGAAAGATAATAATAAACTTCAAGGGGTAAAAAGAATTACCATCATTTTTCGTATGCATAAACTTCTAAATATAAAACAACAATTAAAAAAAAAAAAAAAAAATTATATTTTCAATGATCATATAAGAAAACATTGAGCTAATTATGGTAATTTAAAATAATTATAAAATTTTTTAAACTACATACTAAAAGCAAGCATTTACATATAAGAAACATTATTATAAAAAAACATATATATACTTAAAAAACCTCGTTACGAAAAAATGTACGTACCCTACGGAAAAAAAAGTACAATTGCTTTTTTATTTTAAAATATAAGTGCCATGTTTGTAATTTCTATATGAATAATGACTAATCAACAAAAGCTTCATCCCTATAAATATATATCACTTTATTTAATGGTTTTTTCTCTTTTTGAATTTTAAATAATGTGATGCGATAATAAATCATCGTCATTTTATTATTATTATTTTCTCTCGTAGTTTTTATGGATCGTTTTAAATAATCATTATTGTATACTTAAAAATATTTTTTAAATTTGACATTTAAAATGAAGGAGAGAGAGAGAGAGGGAGAGAGAAAATAAACGTTAATAAAAAGGTTTTTTAAGTTACGACTGAGAACACGTAAATATAAAAGGGGGCGGGTTTTTGATGAGTGTTACCACCCATTTTCGCTTTTTAGACTCAAAAAGAAATATACGACGTTTGAAATTTAGTGTGACCTCAACACAATGGAAAAGATCGCATTTCCGAGACTCTGGGTACTGTACTTAAAACACAAGAGCGAAACAAAATATGTATTATTTTCCATAGTGACAACGAACATTAGATTTAAGTATACTCGGGTCGCATATATATATATATTTTTTTTTTCCTCTATATAATATAATTTTTTCTATTCATCGCGCCAAACAAGTTCTTCTTTATTATAAAAAAGACATTTATTCTAAATGTGCACCATCCACTATATATTTAAACACATATTCTATTCATTTTTTTTTCTCAAAAAGAATCATTAACCTCTTTGTGAAAGGATATCTTTAACCCCTCCCTCTCTCTCACTCTATAAAATTAAAAAATTAGTCAGCAAATTATAATATATGTAATCATCTTACGTAATCACGTCTATTTAATAAATGATGACATTAAAATGATGAAAATAAATTTTCTTTAAAAATTATGACAGTAATTAATTTTTTTTTTCTCTATTAAAATAAAAAGTCACTTTTTTATCATAACAAACTTTAAAAATAGAAAACAATTTTTAAATATTTACACAAAACTTGGGAGTTTGTCATATCGATAAATGGATTGTTTATATAGAAGTAAAAAAATACAACAAATTTGGAATAACAATAAAGTTTGTTAAGAACGAAAAAATTTGAAGTTATTCAAAATTTATTGCAAAAATAAACCATATTTGTTAGTATGAATAGTGAATATAAAAAGAAAATTAATTCAACCGTGTGAAAAGAAACGAAGTCACACTGACAATTGCTTTGAATTATTCAAAAAAAAAAAAAAAAGAGGAAGAAATAACCTGACATAGTAAATAGTTTTTTATGTGAAGAAAACATTAAGAATCCCTATTAGCTTTAGCTGCTATTATGTACATTTTCCCATTTTAAGGAAAAGAGAATTCCTTGTCACTGAGTTGGAATCTCTCTCAAGAGTTTTTAACCTCTTAAGAAGGTTCTCTAAGGTGTGTGATCAAGGAGGTCCCACTGCAGGCGACACAAATGACAACGATAAAAGAAACTCAGTTTCAAGAGAGAACGTTATTCGGGGAGTAAATAAAAAGAGACCGAGATATTCCCTTTAATTACGTTGGGTGCTCTCTTGTCGTCGTTGTAGAAAAAAAAAAAAAAAAAAAAAAAAAAGTTATTGCCTTAGATTCGAATTAACGACGACATCGCTATTTAAACTCACTCTCAAAATGTTCTTTTGAAAATTTTTATATACAAATATCTGTGACGACAGTAATTCAGTTTATATCTCTCGAGAATTCCAAACCTAAATAAATCAGTATAAGGAGATGGAGAGGGGGGGAAAAGTCTCTAGATTAAATCCCCTACATAGGATTAAAGCCGAATCACGACCAACCAAGCGTCTCAATGTAATGCTCTAATCTGGTATTTCAATTAGGAGAGAGTTCCTAGGTAAAAATTAACAACCTCTATTCACTTCTTATATATGTATATGAAGCAATTAAAAGTAACAAATTAATAAATCTTTTGGACTAAAAATTTTTGACTTTCATATATTGAAAACAATTTTTATCTCTCATATATAATTCTCAAGCGAGACGCAATTTTTACCACAACTTTATATATCTCATGGGCCAATCCTTACTGAGTTTCGACCTTGGTTGCGCGAAAATATCCTCAGGCACTTTCTTTGTTATAGACGAGGTCGCGACTCGTTTTTTTTTTTTTTTATTTTTTCTTTTACTTTTCTTTCAAATTCAACTTTGAATGCATACAAGATTTTGCTTATTTGAATATTTTTCAACAACCTCAGGTCAAATACAAATTCAATTTTTGAAATTTAAATAATATTTGTTTTGTTTCAGATATTGTGTACATAATAATAATTTATGTATTTCGAAATTCAAATTTTCTATTTTCTCTTCTATAAAGAAAACTATTAATCAAATCAATTATAAATAAAAAAAATCTTAATATTTTTGGAGAAATATAATGAAATATATTAATATTAATAATATCCAATTATTGGATATTCGAAATATATTTAAATATTCATAATTTATTGAAATCTATTAAATATGAATAATGTGATGTCAATTTCTCAGAAACAAAATTTAATAAATAAAAAAAACGATTACGTTGCATATATTTACATTAAATCTCAAGATTTCAAGAAAATATTATTTTTCCGTCAAAATTTAACGAGGGGAAAAAATTAAAATATTATGACACAATTATGCAGTTAATTTATAAAATATTACAAAAATGTAAATAAATGAATAAGTTGAAGTGAAAAAAAAAATTATATAAAAACACTCATAAAAAAAGTGAGAGGAAAAATATATAAACGATTCAATGTGGGTGAATGAATTTTAAAAGTTATTATATTATTTTTAATCCTTTGTTCTGCTATATATATATATGAAACAAACTGAAAATTGTTCCGGAAGTTCCATTATATATTTTCAATTCAGCAAAGTTTATTAAAACCGTTGTTATTTCTTTAACAATGGAATTTATTTTCAATTATATTTCAAAGCAGCGTTAAATTCTCAATAATACTATAAAATTTCTATTTAAAAAAAATTACTTGTTTTGAAAGTATGTAGTAAAAGTACCCCCCAAAAAAAAATGTATTAAAGATAAAAATGTGAACAAAAAAATAATTATCAAATTGAATTAGTACATTGAACAATTAAAAATGACATAAAAACATTCCTTAAGGACAACTATTTTTATTTTTTTTTTTTTTAAGACATACGTTGATTCGCGGAACAAATTTGTTAAATGCTCGTGTTTGTTTTTCGTATCTCGTATACAATTAAAAACTCGTGTTGGTACAAATCACAGCGAGAGAAAGAGAGAGATGCTGCGTGTAACGTTTTTTTTTTTTCGACATTTAATTCCCTGGAATCAAACGGTTCAGAATTTTCGCAAACTTCTCTTGAAGGAGAGAAAAACTCGAATAAGGCGCACGAGTCGCGACTCCTTGGCATTTTTAAAAAAAAGCATTAAAATTCATTTCCGGCTGCTTTTACAATCTCGTCACGCAATTATTCTCGTCGTGTACGATTCGCGCTCTCGACAGGCTGAACACGGACGGTTTGAGTTAGATAAAAAGAAACTACAAAATCCTGGCACAAGAACGAGGCGAAGACGTAACATTTAATGCATTGTCAATGCGTTTGATAGAAAAAGAGAGAGAGAGAGAGAGAGAGAGAGAGAGAGAGAGAGAGAGAGAGAGAGAGAGAGAGAGAGAGAGAGAGAGAGAGAGAGAGAGAGAGAGAGAGAGAGAGAGAGAGAGAGAGAGAGAGAGAGAGAGAGAGAGAGAGGGAGAGAGTTGGGAGAGTCCATACATATATAATATTCATCCAATATGATTGTTAAACTTTGTACACACATATGTATATACACGTGCGATGTGTGTTGTTTGCGCAATGGTTCTCTTGTTTTCAAATGCCAAAGGCATGAGCGCGGCTTTGTATAAGGGGTCTCTATCATATATGCGCGATAGTGTGTCATTGAAACAAGATTAATCACAATGGGCCTACCCCCCACCCCCTCTTGTATATATGTATATATATAGGGTTTACGTATAGTTCACGACGGATCGTGACTCGTACAATATTCCCGAAACCATGTCAAAGTGCAATTGAAAGTAGGTAACGATCGCGCACGAGTTTTCCTATTTATCCTCTCTCATGAAAATTACCAACACTGGCGCCACAATGCAATAGATGCCGATCAGGATACATATATATATATATAGGTACAATAATACTGTTAGCGAAGAGAACAAAAGTTCCAACACATTTCAAGTGTGACGATTCTATTCAATTTTGGATAATATATGTGCGTATATATACCAATATTATCAAAACCTATTAACTTTCGAATCGATTGAATTGCTCTATAATTCTCAATTAATTCAGGGATAATAACCACTGATACAATCTGTTCATATTAGAAACTATTTTTTTCCTTTAAAAAAAAAAAAAAAAACGATATACAATTTATTTTAATTAACAATTAGAGAGATTTAAAAAAAAACTCAAGAAAAATAAACTCTCATACTTCAAGAAAGGAACATATAAATAGTTTTCTTGGAATATTCGATAAAAATTAATTAAGATTAAGTTTGAAATTAAATTTTCAAAAAAGATTCAATTACATTCAAAATTAGAAAGGAACGAGAGAGAGAGAGAGATGAGATTTCACAGGAGGAGTCGAATATGCACTTGAAATAGTATGAGTCAAGCAATTAATGTACACAAGGGGGCTCCATGAGAAAATTATATATACAGTACATGCTACACATATATCCAGGGCCTTTTTCTGATGTTATACATACTCAAGAGGACGTGTGACTCGACTATATAATAGTTTCTGCATTCATTCCCGTCCATCTATATAACTGTTCCCCCTCCTCTCTCCCTCATCTACTTTTACATTTCACGTACTTTGAACATAATTTGCTTATATGAGCAGCTGCTAAAATGAATTCATCCATATAAAAAAAATCACCCTTATATATCGGTCACGCGAATTAAATTTTAAAAATATAGCGTCAAAAAATTGTGAATAATAAATGTGGGAAATATATATATATATATATAACCAACATTATTTTTAATCTAATTTTTTTGATAATTCATTGATATGAAAAAAGTGACTTTTATTGTATAATTTCATTTGGTGATATTAAAAACTACGAAAATGTGAGATTTGAGTTAAATTCAATTCAATTAAAAAAAAAAAAAAAAAAAAAAAAAAAGAGGAAAGATAGCGACAATATCGAGTTCGTATATATATATTAAAGTAAGTTTTGTGTCACTGTCAGCATAAAAAGTGCTTATGCGGATACTTGATACGACGCGACGTTCCCTGCTATTAAAAATTGAATACAAGAAAAGATATTGAATTTTCCAGAGTGAAATCTCAGGAAAGAAATCGTTTCGTTTAAAAGAAAACTTTGACCCAGATAAATAAGTTTTACAAATTCAAATGTGATGAAATATTTTTAAGTAAACAGCTAAATGTCACTTTCGAATAATAATTATTTAAACGATAAATCAATTTTTTATTATACCTAAGATATATTATGAACCTGAAGTCCGCAACGTTTTTAAAAACGAAAAATTAAAATAGAACTGATTTTTTCAAGTCATTTTATTATTAATTTTGAATTACACAAACTTTTAAGAAATTAATCTTTTTATAAAAGCCAGTTAGCTTCAAATAACTTTAATTTTATGCCAAAGTAATACATATTATCTAATTATTTTTTCGTTTTCGTTTATAAAAACGTTGTGAACTTCAGTTTCATTAAGATATTTTACTTCAATGTTGTATTTAAAAAAAAATTTATAATTGCAGCCCTTATAAAATTCTTTTCACTATAACTGTGACGTAAAATCGATTTTGAATCATCACGTTCAAGGCTAAAAACAAAGCACGCACGTTCTACGCATTCTTTATATTACACACACACACACACCTCTTTGTCTTCATCACACTTATTATTCATAAAATCACCAGCAGCAAAAAATTCATTTTAAAGAAACATTTCCAAATACCGAAAAAAAAACTATTTTGTAAATAGAAAGCATAGATAAAAATTTCTAAAAAGAAAAAAAAATATAAAAAAACAACATCTGAATTGTTATTTTTTAAATTATTAGATTATTTTATCTAATTAAAAACTATTACTTTTTGTTGCAACAATAAAAACCGTTGTGTGTTTGTTGCGGTACGATGCCATTCCCTGCGCGTAATTACGCTGAATGCGTAATTACATCTTCATTATCGTTGGATGACTTTCGGAATACAAAAAAAAAAAAAAAAACAACAACAGTGAGAGATAGAAAGGGAGAGTATATGCTACAACCACAATTGACCTAAATTAATGTGTGCATTAGTGATGACATTAATGACTTCAATTACAATTTGAAATGAAATCAATCTCTGCCTCTCTCGCGTTTCACGCTTTTTTAAACTCCTCTTCACTAATTTGGATGCAATTAATTGCTCTTGCGACCTGTCTTTTTCCACTAGACCAAGTTGAAAATCGGAGCAGACACTAAAACCCTTTTTGTTCATGACAGAAATCCCTCTGGAAATAGGGCTACCTTAGTTACAAATTTCATAGTTTTGAATTAAATTCTCTACTCTTTAAAATTCCAATTAGAATCTAATAGTTAATATAAAAATAAGAAATTTTTTACACTAAAAAAATGATGCTGAATTCCGCAATAGAATTATTTTTTCATGTCAATTTATCTCTAATTTTGATTTGCACAAACTTTCAAGTACTTTTATAAAAACCAGTTATAAATAACTTTAATTTTAAACCAAAGTAATAGATGTTGTCTACTTATTTTTTCGTTTTTGTTTATAAAAACGTTGCGGACTTCAGTATCATAAAAAAAGGGCTTAAAAAATATTTTAAACTTGTTTTCTTAATCGATATAAATCATAAATTAAGTCAAAATCGAGAAAATAATTTATAAACTTCATTTTTTTATGTGTGTACAAGAGATAAAAAGCACGAAATTTTTTTCGAAAGGTTAAAAGTATCCAACGAAAGGAATAAAATGCTTTCAAGGATTTCAGAGCAGGAAAGTTATTGCGTGTGCGTTGTTATGTAAATTGAGTATTTTAAATCCTACAACTTTGTCGCGCTTTTTAATATTTAAGTCATGTTTATTTTGAAGCCAGAATGTCCAATATATTTGTAAAATTAGCGGTCCTCTATTTATTAACGTCAAGATATTTTCATTATATTTCTCTCTCTCTCTCTTTCTCTTTCTTTTAGACGTCGATTTTAAAATAAAGAATTGAGCGTAAAATTCAAAACCCCACACCGTATGCGTGGATCTCATGATATATGTATTTGTGAGAAGAATATACGCCAACGGACTTCGCGATCACCTGCATCGTCGTATTCAACGTGGTATATAAGTCCCCTTCACAACTGTGCACACATGTAGTATGTATAGTTGTACCCTTCCGTCCCTCTTTTATATAAAGAAAGTTCAAAACCGGTTTTGTGTGTTGGCTGCATAGAGTGAACATGTATATATATATATATATATATATAGGTGGCTTGAACTGCCAAGTAGACTTTCTAACCACGCACTGGTCATTAAATTATTTTTATTGTCACACCGAATCACAGAAATACCTGCTTTCTTGCACGAATCACTCGTGAGAAAATTGTTACAATCCAAAACTAAAGTAGATTCTGATAGTAGGGTCCTCTATACGTACTCTGTAATCTCTCTCTCTCTCTTTCTTTTTAATTCTCATTCCCTATCTAACAAGGTATCATTAGTTTAATTTTATCGCGAGAAAACATAAAACTGATAAAATTAACCGATATAAGACACAGAATTTCTACACTAAAAATCGATTATGTTACACTTTGCAAACTAAGAATAAGCAAACCTCTTTTAAAATGAAAAAAAAAAAAAAAAACTCAGCAAAATGAGAAAAATTTTTATATTAAAACCGTTTTTATTAAATTAACGCTTATTAAAACAAGCATTATTAAAAAATTTTTTAAACAAAAAAAAAATATAATTACTTTTCCAGACTAAACGTTACTAGCCTTTTATATATTATGTTAAACCGACATAAAATAACTAGAGTGGCATACGCTTTGACTCAACTTTTCACAAAGTGATACTTAACATATGTATTCAAACTTATAAATAACATAATAACCCTTTATAACAATTTAAACATTACATTTGTTAATGATCAAAAAGTTATAAATTATAAAAAAAAACCAAACTTTTAATTCAAAATGTAAATTACTTTCTATTTTTTAATTTTACTCAAATAATTCTTTTAATTTTAAACATTACAAAATTCAATTTCATAGAACAAATATTGCTTTTTAATTAAAACTCAATAATGCCTGACGTACTGGGAATTTATCAAAGACTTTATAAAAAGAAAACCTCAGACTTCATCTGCCTGTAAATATTTTAGTTGAAATTTAACGGAAAGAAACATTTTTTCGAGAAAAGAAAAAAATTTGTTTATAAATTCAGTTCTTTTTTACTTATTTAATTCGATTCTCTTATTATCAATTTTAATAAAATGATTAATTAATATTTAATCTAATTTATAGAAATAAAAATAAAAAATAAAATAGCCTAGTTACGATTAATATAATAAGAAACTAAACTGATTATTTGGTTACTTTTAAAATTAAAACCCGCTCTTAAACCAAACTGAAGAAGACATTTAAGTTTTAGGACATATGAGTTTGCTTTTCTTATTTCAAATCTGTCCAATGCACACCACCCACTGAGAAATGGTCCAGGCCTTCAGTCAAAATGGTCAAGATTTCTGAATGCCTGTCATTCCTCTACCAACTTTTATGTACATAAAAACAACACCACGAAGGTCAGGAAAGGACTATAATAATGTAAAGAAGATCCCTAATTCATCACCCTGTTGTGCACCACATGTGTGAAACTCGAAACTTGCGAGAAAAACTTGTACAACTTCACCCACAGTTTACTTTAATCGCCATCAAGGCTTCAAACACTTAAAATCTTTTTAAAAGGGGAGAAAAAAAAAAAATAACGAAAACTTGAAAGTAACTTAAACGTAAACTTACTCAAGATGTTAAAACTGAAGAGTAATATGAACCAAAAAGATAAACATGATAAGATACATACACTTGCAAAGAAAGAAAAGAGGTTAGGTTTCTTTAATCAAAGCGCGCCACTTCTTCTCAGAATGTTTTGTCAGTTCAACGGTTTAAATTGCTTAAAGATTAAATTTAAACACACTTTGCTTTGTATAAAGAACTCTCAGGAAGTTTGAAAATGAGTTTCGATTAAACTCCACCAGGGGTCACCGGCCTGTCATAGAAACTTTTAGTTCCGATTTTATATCAACAAACTTTTCTTCAACTGTTTACGCCACTCTTCCTCTATTTTTATTTTATTTTCCAACCACAAATAATCTTAAATAAAAAAAAAGCTGTTAAATAAAAGAAAAACTTACCGCTAGGCAGATGAAAACCAGGCTCCGTGAAGTTTTGGAGCAGCACTCTTCGGCCCTGAAGGGCCCACTTGTAAAAAATCCCAAAAGACGTAGCCTCCTTGAAATAAATTCCAGTAACAAAGAACTTTAACAAATGAAACAAAATCACAACAGGGAAGCACACTTTTTTTGGGCGGGGTGTGGGGGGGGGGAAGGATAAAAGAGAATGGTAAACACACGCGACTTCACGGGTCCACTGAAAACTTAACCTCTCGGGTTTTTGAAATATTTTTGTTTGTAAACGATGACGAATTTCACAATAAACGTTATGGATATAATATACTACCTCGGTTGATTGCAATTTGATAAAATTGTTATTCGATAAACAGTGCGCACACGATGTAATTAATATAGCACAAATGACACACAATCAACAGAACGATGCAACACGCGCGACGTTCGAATCGCAACTGCCGAGCAAGTCAAGCAGCGTCACTCTCGTCCCCCACTCCTCAAACTTTTTCCCCCACCACCACTCACTACTTTTATTCAACTCTCTTGATATCAAAGATTCTTTTCTCTTTTGCTTACCTATACTTGCTTTTTCAGTTTTGTCATACTATTGCGATTCTTTTTTTGCTTACAAACTGGTATTTATAACATTTCCTCGTTACTTTATATATATATATTAATAACGCATAAATACGTATTTGCTGGCATTGAAGTTACCGTGCGCTTATTTCTATTTCCTATATTTTTTATTTACAAAAACTGACACATTTTTTAAGTTAATTATTTTTACGAGTAGGGTCAATGTAATATTATAAATTTTTTTTAGATGTGAAATATTTAATTATCAAAAAGTAATATAGGTTTTCGGGGTTACTACACCCCCGCCCGCCAATTTAAAGTCACAAATGCGCATGCGCAGATGTTGTTGACTAGTATGAATTTATTTTAAATTTCTTTAACGGTTATAACAATTGTTTAAATTAATAAATAGATAAATAGTGATAAAAAGTTATTATTATTATTATTACTTATTAATATTAAGTGTTGATATAATTAGTAATATTTTTTTTAAAATAGTTAATGTTATTCAAAATTATATAATTGAAATTGGACTACTTTTTGATTGTTATGATTGTTATTAGAAAAGTAACAACATAACCTCATTTTATTACACGGATAATCAAAACAAAAATATTAGTACTTGCAAATTGAAGTAAATTGTAGTATTATTTGTACTTTCGAACACTATGAGATTTCAATGGTGAGTACTGAAAAAATCAAATATTTTAATTATGATTATAAAAATGAAAGCGAATTAAGAAAGATTAATTAATGAAATTTATGTTTTCCTTTTCGAAATATTTTTTCTTGCATTAATTATATAATTTTTATTCACGCAGATAAATATAAGATTTTATAGAAAAGATATATTTTAGGCAATATATATAGAGAGGATTTTTGTGATGAATATTGGTTATTCGAGGAAGTCATTATTTTAACCTATTCGACGTGTTTTCGCACGACGTATGTTTATTGCTCTGAACAAAATTTATCGCCTTTAAGTTATTGACCACATCCGCGGACTTGAGATTTGTCGGCGACTTTTTTCGATGATTCAACAAAACCAGGATTAGAGCGTTGTTAAATTCTCGATTGTCGAGAGAGAGAGAGAGAGAGAATGTGTGTAATAAAAGCTAGAACTTCAAAAGCTATATTCACTGAATGATCTTTTATGTATATCCGCCACTTCTAGAATAGGTGAGCAAGAAATTCCAGAAATAGCAATCCACTCGTTTCTAACACAATGGATATTATTACTATTCATACCTAAATTAATTTATTTCATCTTGTGTGAATATATATATAAAAATAGATATATTATTTATTGGTGAGTAAGAACAAAATATATTAATTTAATTAAATAATAGTAAAATATTATTATTCACTTTTTCTAATTTTATTATTTTCAAAAGTAATTGATCTTCGATGAAAAAAAATTAATTTAATATATAGTTCGAATATACAAATCTAATTTTTAATTGAAGAGTTATTTGCAATTTACGATTATGAAACTTTTGAATAGAGATCAGAAATTGTTTATGAAATGACCATTTTACTTTATAGAAAATAATATCACGATCGGCAGTAAGGCGCACATGTGAAAAGCGAAATTGCTTTTCGAAGGACTCTTCATAATATGTAAAGTTGGATCTTCTTAATTAATTTTCTTGGCAAGGGATGACATGTTTTTAATGAATTTCATATCCCTTGAATAGTAAAAAAAGAAACTGCGCTTTTTTCTATTTTTTCAAAAATTTATAATTAATTCAATTTAGCTGCAAAAATATTTTTCATTAATTTTTATTTTTGACATTTATGAAAATTTTCCTTTTGCTTTTTTTGATTCATCCAAAGCACGCACGAGAAAAAATAATTTAGTTATAAAAATCATCTTTTTAATATTTATATATCTTTGGAATTAAAATTTTAATTATTCATCTCATTATTTAAACTAATTTCCAAAAATAATTTTTATATATTTTGAAATTAAAATCGTGGTATAAAATATTTACAAAAATCAATGAGTTCCAAAATATATTGATTCACATTCTTTTAAAGAAATCTATTTTTTGCAAGTGAATGAAATTTTTTTTTTCAGTTAAATTCCGAATTATCTATTAAAGTCTTAACAGTGGGGGGTCAAAGTTGGAAATAGATAAGTTAAACCAAAAGGTTAAACATTTGCATTAGTCCAGGCAGAGTGGGCGTATAGTGTAGTTACATAGAGTGAGATATTATTATCCGAGAGAGAGAGAGAGAGATGAAGATTAAAGTATTGGAGTGTATATAGTGGACTCTGTATATATGTTATATCCCTCTGCATATGTGAGATACGGCATTTCTCAAGATTTGCCTCCGGTAAAGTACTGGGGGACTTGCTCGAGAAACGTGGTTTGCCCAACGCATTATTTCAAATTGCCACTTTGCCCCAGTATCCCACGCAAAGGGGAATATGTTAAATTGGTGCAATCTAAATTCCATCCTATATGTAAGGCAGCAAGCACTTTATATGCAATTAATACCCAAAAATTTCTGTAAAATAATAATTTTCTCATAAAAATAATTAAGAGAATTATTATTATTATTTTTTTTTTCCCTCCAATTTATCTCGTATATGTAAAAAAGAAAATCCCTTAATGAAATTATCGGTTAAATTTTAACAAACTTTCATTAAAATTTTTTTTTTCAGCAAATATTCATTTCATTCTTCGAGTTTTATTTATATTGAAACTGAATAAATTGGTTTTCAATGTTTTATAAAATTTATCGAGAACTTTATCTTTCTTGATATAATATTCATTCATCTTTGATATAAAATCTAGAAATTTCATTTTCTTAGAAAAAAAATGTATATATAAGCATTATTTAGTTGTTTATATTTTAGAGATTTATCAGGATTTTTTTTGGTGTAGTATCCACTTTAATCGATATGAAATTCTACAAAGAACTTTTGTTCAAGAAAAAAAGTAGACACGATTTTCTCACTTTGCGCTTCACTGCTTTTCAAAACAAACTTTCAAAGCGGAATTACAATATAAAAAGAAAAGAAATGTTATTTCTTCGAAACTGAAATCCTCACCATAAAACCTTTTTGATCTCTTTTATAATAGCGAAATTGCACTTTCCTTTTTCAAAAAGAAAGTGTGTCTTTATATATATTTTTTTATATATAAATGCTTATATAGTATGTGATGAAATCCATTTCATTTTTTTGCAAATGTTATATGTGTATAATTAGTGTCATGAAATTTTAGTTGATGAGATGTGATTAATAGTCATGACAATCCATGATAATTAAACCTAAACCACTGCCGGAAACGCTAATCAGTTATCAAAATACACCTATCTAACAGCTCCTCATGACAGGTAACTCATCATCCAAAAGGGACGTTTTGATGAATTTCTCGGTTTATATGTGAAAATACCTTCGGATCTAATTAATTTCTTAATTAAGGAAATTTTGTAATAAAAATTTTTCTTATAAATTACTACGATTAAATTTTAATTTGAAAAATATAATATTAATCGAAATTCTTTTATAAATATATTAAAAATTCAATTAAACAATTACAATTCGTTATCTAATTAATTTGTTCTTTTTTTCAGAAATGCAATCTAAAATCTCAGAATTTTCACCGTCGGCGGAAATTGTTATTATTCCCAAGATTTCTATATTGCTCTCACTAAAGTGAAAATTATTCCTTTTGGCGGAGAAACACTTATATTCGTTCAAAAGTCATGGGAAATGTGATTTTTTTTACAAAGGTGAGCGAGAGTTAATTATTAGCCAATTATTCATTTATGTTCCATATTATATTATTAGTATTTCGTTGAAATATTATTGCATTTATATATATATTTGAATTCCTATCCAATACACATAATATATAATAATGCATGTTTCCTTATACTTATTGGTAAAATTACACTTTAGTAAAACTCTTTTTTTTAAAAGTCATGTGCGTGTAATTTTTTATCCTTGTTAGAAGATAATTTACATTAAGTAAATATGTATAATGAAACTTTTATTATTATTTAAATAGATGGTGAAGAAAAGGCACGAGGACATATATCTACAACCAATATGATGATCTGCATTACCATAGTCTTCTAATGAGTAATGACATATAATTATTATTCATTGGAGTAGGAGCTAAGTCTAAACAAATCCCTTTTTACGGTCCAAAGCATTCAGAATAAGAGATTGCTCTAGATCTACCACCCACCCTATCTCCTTCTCAAGGCTCTCTCTCTCTCTTTCTCTGCATAAATTCAAGTTACGTTTCCTTTTTAAATAAAAAAAAAAAGTCATGAAATATTTAAAGAACAAAAGAAAGTTATAAAATATTTTTTATACATTTAAAAAAGCAATATTAAATTATTCAAAAAAAAAAATGAAGCAGAAGATAAAAAATTAGAAAATAGAAAGTAACTTATAAATAAATACTATATTTTAATATAGTAGATAGATAAATGTAATTAATTTAATTGATATTGAATTTAATTAATGTTATTGTCATTTCTATTATCGTATTTCTATTTTTATAAGAACTAAAATTTGATACAGCTATATACACAAATATTCTGCTATAGTTTAATATTGCGAAGTAAAATTTAACGAGTTAAATAACCTGTTTTATTTAATAAAAAAAAAAATCCCAGCTTCCAGAAGAGAATCTCTGGAAATCGGTTTTTTTAAAAAAAAAAAAAAGATCTTCAAGGATCGTATAAATTCGCCCCTGATCGTTTAACTGAAATAGGTGCGCAGTGTAACCTGTTTTCTCATTTTTGTTGTCCATGTCAGGTTTCAGCGCAGGTGAGGCTAGCTCTCCTCGCACATTTTGCTCCGTCGACACAGAAACAAATTAACCTTCGGCTGCAGGAATTAATAATTACTTTTACTTACCTATATATTCTATTCAACGCGAAAGGCTATATGCGAAATATTATTTACAACACACATTCACAAATAGAAATAATACATTTCTTTTTTCTTCTTTTTATATAGCAATATGATAATCTCAATCCCTTTTTTTTTGATTCAGTGTTAATATTTCTCAATATCTTAGAAAAGAAAAAGAATTGAACCCATGACCCTCAAAGCTTTGCAATCCAATAATTTAACCATACCATGCACAAATTAGTTCTTTTTTACTACTTTCTTTTATCCAATGAAGCATTAAGGCATTTCTTTTTGTATAAAGAATATATATTTTATGTGGAAAAAAAAGAAGAAATTTAATATCGTAATATGTTACTCGCGAATATTATAAATTTTCATTTTCGCGGTACTCACGATATAATACATTTTGCATATTTTGCCAAGACTGGAGCAATTAATAATTGCATACGCTTAGGCATAGCGTAATTGCACGTGTAACAGATATATATAAATTCCGGAGGTTATATATACTATATAACCGCTTATATATATATATATATATATACAGGTGTGCAGTTGCACCGATCCTATACCAGCAAGTATATTCTGCGGAAAATTGCACGTGTTTAATCTCACGAATATCGGATCACAAAACGGCCCCCAAAGCTTTTGCAAGCTACACGCAGTTCTCTTAATCACGATGAAGAACGAGTTGAAAGTTTTGTACAAAATCTCAGAGAGAGAGAGAGAGAGAGAGAGAAAGAGACCTTCATTAGTTTTAATAACTATATATATATCGTAAATGTGAATTTCATCTGACTAAAAGCGTGTGTGACATTAGCTATAACTTTAGTATCTCATCAATTTACCGGGCACATTTCTCATCAGATCCAATCAAGATATATTCACTATATATATATATATAGGATGGAAATTATTCAATGTTAAAGACATCAACGGACATTTTCCGAGAAATAGACGCGAATCTAGAGCAATTAACCGAAATTGCAATAGCTTATAGATATTCCAATATATATATATATATATATATGTTATATTCCAATATGGATATTCCAATATCAGACACTATTCACTTGATCCTAATTTCATTTAATTGCATTACTACAAATTGACAGTTTATTAAGAATGCAAATCTCGAGGTTGCATAATTAAATTGTTTAGAAATGTTCACGTCAAAATATAATATAAGAAAATAATCGTTAATAAAAAACAGATATTACACTGAAAAAAAAAAATTATTTAATTCTACATTTCTTGACTATTATCAAATAAATATTTATTTCAATCTAATTTTTATTTTAATAAAATAAATTGTATTTTAATCAATATAATTTCTCTATTTGAAACAAATATACCAATCAAATAATAATTATTAAATACAAATAAATATTTATTAAATAATAGCCGATTATTAGAATCAAATAATTTTTTTTTTTCATTCTAATAAATACATTAAAAAATAAAAATTGTTCAACTAGACTTAAATTCTATTTCTTAATAAATATTTTTTTTTGCGATTGAAAAACAATATCCAATAATTAAATATTTTCACATGAAATAATATAAGAGAATCATCAATTCATTATTATTGGAATTTCGAAAATTCAAATTATACCCGTTATCATTAAACTATTATTAATGATAATGATATTGGTATTTTGTCGTTTGATATAAATTATATATTTGACGTTAAATTTTACAAAAGTTCAATTTTATCCGCCAAACGCTTATATTTAATATATTTTGTTTATTAGAATATAATTTTTTTTTTACAAAATATTTCAAAAACATTTATAATAAAAATTAATAAATTAAAAATAGGTAATCAATAAAAAAAAGAAAAAGGATGAATAAGAGGCGGTCGAATATAATTGAACCACAAATAATGGAAGGTTTGCAAAAGTAATTAGTGAATAGTGCATAGCCAATCGCGTATTTCTGTTGGTCACGATCTAATTACCTTGGACAATTTAGGTGAACTATTTGAACATTCAGTATATCGCATTGTGTATGTGTGTGTGTGTGTCCCTTCATCCCTCTCTGAGTGACAAAGTTGTATTGCTTCTGTAATTGCGAGACATCAGTACTCTTCCCCCCCCCCCTCTATAACAAATCCTCGATTATAAATTATAGTATTAAGAGATTCATTGATCAACGTGTTCACGTTTATAATTGCTACAAGCGCAAATCATTCCCTTCTTTTTTTGTATCTTATTTACAACGAATGATAAGTGACTTCCTCTCTTTTTTTTCACTTTATTCTGAAAATGAAAAATAACATTAATTATAAAGAAAATAAAAAAAAGAGATTATAAAAAAAAAATTAAAATAATTTTGTAAATACGAATTTTTATATAAATTAATTAGGTCATTTTGTATATATATACAAATATAAATAATAAACAAATGAAATGTAGAGCAACTGAATTATAGAGAAAATTGTATAAATACTTTATAACCAATTTATTAATGTCAAAATTTAATTGCGATTTGTATATAATTAACATGTAAAATTATTAAGTGCATATATGAATCTTTAATATATATATATATATATATATCGTTTCAGTGCATTACTCGTTGAAAGTAATTTTCAGTAGCTATATATATACTTTTAACAAATGATCCTCGAGATATTAATAAGGAGATGGAATTTATTCAATAAATATTCATAAAATTAATCAAAACGGTAATTTGACTTTTTTGTATGTAAATTAAAGGACAAAACTGCCTTTGGTGTTTTCATATTATTATTTTTATATACTAATTAAATGAAAAGAAATTTCTTAAAAATCAAAGGTATGTTAAGGATACTCATACTATATATAAAAACTCATATATGTATTATAATATCTTTACAAATACAGTAAATAAAGTAAGTGCTTAAGAATCTGGCTGACCTTACTTTAATACAAGAACCTCTTCACTGACTGAAGGAGAAAAACATCTTATAAATAAAACGATATAATATAATAATATTGTTTCATCTATAATAAAATTATATTATTTTCAATTTTCTCTTAAATTTAGTTGGAAGAAATTTAAAAAAAAATTTTCAAATAGAAGAAATAAAGATTTAAAAATAAATCTGCTTTTACTAAATATAAGAAATACTATATTTTTCTTAATATATTCACAAATTAATAATAATTAATATTAATATACATTTTTTTTACACGAGAAAATTTTTTAAAAATTTCAAAAATCAAACCATTTTTTTTTTCAAATGAAATAACATTTCCTATATGTTCATATCGTTTTTACAAATTTTAAAGGTAATGTAAATTTATTTCAATTAATTTTGTCATTCTTTAACAAAATTAGTAATAGAATTTGCTTAACAAGAATTTAATTTCAATCAATTAGGAAAATTTGATGAAAGCATTTATAATTAAATTTTTTGTTTTACCACATTGAAAGTAGAATTTCGAATAAATCTTTTTCAACTATATATATTTTCACAAAAGTGAAGGTAAATATTTGAAAAATATTTAAATAATAGATTTAATAAATAATAGCGCGCGGCATATATGGGTTACAACAAAATCATTTTTATAATGACTAAATTAAAAGAGAATTGATCATATAGGCGCTTTATTATATATATATATATTGATAAAACAGAATTTATTTGATGGTTATTGCACAAGGATTTAACAATGCCGGAAACACTATGTCGCTCCATCATATTTCACCAATGTCGTGACTATATTATAATATAATATTATATATATATCTATACCGGTAAAATCTCAAAGAACAATCGATACCTAATACCTTGATAAAGTAGTTTAATAAAACACATAAACTTAATCATTTTTTCATATATCATGAATATTATAAATTTTCTATATAGAAGAAAATGTCTTATTTTACAATATTAAATCGATTTCATATATTATGTAGTATATGCAATGTTAATACCAGAAATATGTATGTAAAATTTTATGTCATTTTTTAAAATTCACTCATATATTTTTTTTTTTTTTCTCGAATTATTTATATATAATTTCCACTGGATATTATTCTTTTTATATATCACGTATACTCCAAATTTTATCCATTCACTATTTAATGTTCTCAAAAGTTTAAAATATCAAAAACCTTTTTTAGTATTTTCAAATATAAAAATTTTATGAATTTCCCTCCCCCCAAAAAAAAGGACATGCATATAATATAAAGTATGTTTTACATTCTTTAAAATTTTTGAACAATTTTTTATGTGAAAATATATTTTAAAATATTTTTAAAAATATACACATTGGTAACATAAGAATTTTTCATTTAATTATTTAAGGCCATGTAATTGCCATTATTGGGGTCACTTGTTCTAAAAATGTCCTTGTTTTTCTTGTAAAGTTCTTCTTTTCTTTTTGAAAAAATCTAAAATATTTATTATTTTATATTCTCATATAACGAAAATATAATTGAAAATAACTACGTGCACAAATTCACATAATAATAAACTATTGTATTCAATTATCAATATACCTATTTATAATTTTATTCAGAAAATTTTTGTAGCGAAAAAAAAATGGGAAGCAAAACATGCCGACTCGTAACTTATTTTTCATATATGGGGAAAAATGTGTTTCAAATGGAAAAAAGTATTCTGAGATATCATTTTACAAATGATTTATTGTTTATTGCACAAACGGTTCTTATGCGGAAGGACTTGGATTTGCATGAAACAGATACAGTTGTTTTTTTTTTGTTTGCTTATATCGCATTCTAACTTTACGCAAAATTCATATAATATTCACTCTTGCATACTGGATCGTCATAGACATAAAAGTTAACTAATTTTAACTTAATTTTTATTGGTAAAAAGGAAGGTCTCCCATTCCGTGAAAAAAAAACAGGATTAAAAACAAAAACTAAATTACAATAATTATTTACAAATTATTGTATATATAATTATAATAAAAAAAAAACAAAAATTCATACATAACACCAGGAATGTTTTTTTTCGGTTACATAATTTTTTTTTTAATAAAATGAATTTTAGATGAACAAAGGATAAAATGATGTTCTAAAAGAGAGCGTGTAGGGAAATTGATAAAATGTCTACTAAGGGTTTCAGATGAGTCTATTAAAACCGGGTATAAGATCAAGTTAGAAAGACGAAAAGCGGTGCTTTATAATGTATTATTAACGACAATGTAAAATATAACGCAGCGACGGGATTACGAGTTTTCTACGCATATAATGCATTTATATCGTAGAATTTACATCGTATAATTATACATAAGACGAGACGATTAAAGTATAATTTTTTTTTTTTATACATAATGCTTAGTTGAAATGTGGTGGAAGTATAAAATACTAAGTTACCGTTTTTAGGTACGATTAGAGTTTGTCTATAATTTGTATATCATATTTTCTCTTCTCAAAAATGTCAATCTTTTTTGACAGAATTGGTTTTCCTTTTTTTTTTTTTTTATCTATACCCTTACATACTAAAGTATATACGTGTGTCATTTTATTGAGTTTTTTTTCAACTGATTCATTAATTGTTTTTTTTTTTTTTTTTTACAAATTATATCCTATCATGTTTCCTTGTAATATCTTGTTCGTACGAATCTTGATTCGACGTCTTCGCAACTCGATTTTGATAAGTACATCGAACGATTGGACGCTCCGATTTTTTTTTATATAGATATATAGATTTTAGGGTTTCTTATCGATGCTAAAATCTATTTTTTTTATCGTATTTACATACATATATAGTATAAATACCATCGCGCGCAACTTCCTCTCAAAAATTGAGCATCCCTCTCGCTATGAAAAAAGATTCAGAGTGATAACACATTTTTATGCAAATTCCACATGTTAAGAGGCAGAGTAAATTAATGTCGAGAATTTCCATTTCAATTTTTTTTTTTTTTTTCACGAACCAATGGAATTTTACCCAGATTATTCAATCTGACACTTCTCTTTTTTTAAATATCGATCACAAATTAAGGGCAGCTGACACATTTATATCATTCAATTCAGACGTTTTTTAATTCTCCAAGTAGGCAATGATTTTTTTTTTTTTTTTTTTTGCAAAAAACACTTTCATTTTTTTGATTTTTAGTTGTAAATAAAAAAATAAAAACCGAACATTCAGTGATGTAAAGAAGAAACTATTTCAAAATAGACTCAACTTCTTAATGTAAAATTTTCTGCAAATGATTCCATTAATCATTTTTGTATTTGTTCCACTGGCTCGGAATATATGAAAAAAAAATGGATTTGTTATTATATATGTACATATACAAAAATACTAATAAGAAACGGTTTAATCAAGGCTTCTTCAGACAATTAATTTTCTGAATAGAAGTTTTTCAAGTTCATAGACGAGTTTGGCAGTATATTGTCTCTAAATCTCTCGTTGCAGAGCTACATTTTTTCTTTTTTTTTTTTTTCTCATAATTTCTCTTGCACACATCAAGTAAGACACAAACATCATCGCACCAAATTGATGATTATTTTCTGCAAATTTTACAATATTTTGTTTAGTTTTTACACATATCATAATAATTGGAAGAGATTCAATATTCTCTATTTAGATGGGATGTGCCACATTTTTATTGGCTATATTAAATTTGCTTTTTTAATCAATCTATTGTAACAAAAGAAACAAAAAATTGTGCACATGGAGTAGAATTCATTATACCTATCACTTTTATAATTATTTTACGTAGAAAAAGCATTCCATGGAAGGAAATGTATCATTTGTGTTTGTCTTTTACCGATGCACTTAATTTTATTAGAAATTCTAATCTTACAATTACAGGACTTAAAATTTATTAAACATTGTATTTCCCTACCAAAAAATGGATCTGGATAAAAGAGGCTTTAATCCTCAATATCGTTTATCATCTACAATTTACTTTGTTAAGAATTTAATTTAAAAAAAAAAAGAAATTGAAAACACACAAAATTTAAAATAAAAATCTAGAAAAATAAAAATTTTAAAACATAATTTTGAGAAGAAAACATTTTTTAATTTCAAAATAAAAACATCGTGTTCGGTAAAAATTATCTCTTTTAAAGTCTCATCGAAACTCACTACTCATGATACGTGAGTTAATATTAAGCCTTATTTTTTTTTTTTAAGTGTACGCAAAGTTTCAACAATAAAGAGCGATCATCACAAGATAAAAACCTATAAACTACTATATAGTAGAAATCAATCGACTTTCGTAATTGAGACTTTTTGGGTGGGGAGGATTGAAACAAGTGTTTATAAGAAGAGAAAAGCACTTGGCTAAAAGGCGTGTAATTAATAAAAAGTTCAAGTGCAGACAAAAAAGGGAAAACAAAAAAAAAACAGTCGCTTAGCGGTAATCTCTTTTCTTTGGCACTTTTTAATTTTTTTTTTTTTTTTTTAATCATTGTATAGAATGAATATTATCGCAGCGAGACTTGCATGATAATTTTTCGATTCGAGCATCACAGTGCGAAGATAACTATGATTCTCCTATATCATCATCAAAAAGATCTCATTACCCGCGAGTCAATTGATTGTCTAATTTCATATATAATAATACTCAACATATTTTTTTTTTTACTTTTTTTTTCGCAATAACATTTTCTCTCGAATAATCGAGCGAGCGAGCACTCAAAAAATACTACACTTAATCTTTACTTCGTACAAATATCAATAATAAATCTTATAAATTGTGGTATGTTTAGTCTCAGTGGCACTACATCACCCGATAGCATTGATGGGACATAAAAATCTCTCTGACGTCTCTCTCGTTATTATATTATTATTATTATTAACATGGAAGAGAAATTCCCGATAGTTGTGTTGATTGTTCAACTTTGATACACATTGTATTTGAAACTACCCGACTAACATTTAGTTTCTAAAGTGGCTTTTCGTGCCTTTTCAGAGAGATTGTTGTCTGATTTTCTTTTAATATCTAGGTAACTTGATGACTCTTCGGTCACTAAAATTTGAGGTATTACTTCTTCCAATGACAAGATTTCAGTTACTGTTGGTGAATAACTGAGTGTTGTGCCCTCGCTTGTTGGTGATGTGACACAACTATCGCCGACACTTCTACTACGTGAATTGGAGCGTGTTTTTTCAAATTGATGGATATTTAATGATAAACTAGCCTGAATTGACATTTTATCCAAGGGTAATGAATTTGCTGGTTGTACATTAATGTGAGAAGGACTTCTTGAATGGGGTAAATGTAAAGGACTCTCCGAATTCGATACACTTTCATTTGAAAGGATCTTTGAGCTTGCTGCCAATCTACTTGCGCAAGGAGAGTATTTTGATAAATTAATTGTGATCTTATCGGATTCTATTGTCAGTGATGATCTATTAAGTTTCTTGTGAGGGCTGCATGTTTTCATAACTTTCAATGATTTAATTTTTTCATTTTCAACATCGATCTGACAATTACCTTTTAAATTATGATGATGATGATGATGATGATCTTTTGTATTTTTACTAAACCAGAGATATTTCCTTGATTTTGATAATTTGTTGTTGTTGCTTTGTAGATCATATTCGTATCGCATTATCCCTTCCTTACTAGCAGCCTCCTCAAGAACCTGGAATTGTAATGAATATGAATTGTAAGAGATGTTTTAATGCGTTTATATCGAGAATCTTTCGCAATATTTACATCATTAGAAGCTTCTGAACTTGATGAATTCCCCTTTTCTTTATTCCTGTCGCTTAATTTTGAATTCTCCCGATCAGAACAACCTTGTGATGAACGTTTCTTACGACGATTTAATTTACGATGTGAAATTGTCTTTAAAGGCGCTTTGTTGTCATTTTTTCTATTACCATCATCAAAATTAAATTTCTCCCATTTAGTATCCAAACAATCTGATTTTGCATTAAATGTCGCTTTAAGATCTTTTAATTCTGATTCTTTTTGATGACGTAAACGAAATTCTTTTTTCACTGTTTTCACAGTCTCACGTTTCTCTCGTTTAGGTTTCTCTTGTTTATCAGGAAAAAATATTACCTCATCATTAGAAATTGGTGAGGGATCACCAACACCACCACCACTATCACAGGGGAGAATAGTGATCATCTCCCCTGCGGAGGGTGATTGCTATACGAGCTTTTCCGTAGGCGAGCTGGAGCTGATGGTATTTGAATTATTTGAAAGAGATTGTACCTGACTATTGACGTGCGTGAGACCAACTCCCTGCCCTCCCTGACTCTGGGAGAGGCTGAGTCGACGTCAGTTCACCAATTCCACACTCACAAATTGCTTCAAACGCTCCAAATACTGGTTGTACAATTCAACGTCATTATGTCCAGCACCCTGCAACATTTTTTCCATTTTATCAAGTGTTTTCAATTTTTATTTCTACATAAAAAAAATAATTAAATAAAACATAGAAACATTTAGAATTTAATATTTTTTAAATATCTGTTTCATAAAATTTATTTTTGTTATTTTAATTAACTTTCATTAAAGACGAAAAGAAAAATAATATTATGAAACAAGCTTGAATATTTGTTAAACAAGAGATCACTGACCGGAAGTTAAAGAAGAAATATAATTATAGAGACGTTATTATTCTTGAAAAGTAAAACAAAAAGCATTCTGCTTGATAAAATATCCAATTAAAATTAGTAGGAAAATTTGTACAATTCTCAAAATCGAAGGTCTTTGCTAGTATATACTGAAATAAAATCCCCATTTACTTTGTTTTCAATTTAAAAAAAAAAAAAAAAAAAAAAAGCATAAGGTTCCATTTGGTTACGCAAGAGAAAGCAACAAGTGTTGCATTGTTTTTATTATATTTCATTGGAATTGTAATTGAGATTTTTAATAAAAGAGAATTTTCCTTATGAAAGCATATTTAAAACAAAAATTTGCGAAACAGTTAAAAATATTTTTTTTCGAAACATTCAATGAGAAATAATTAAATATGTGTCGCAATGTGGGGCATAATATGTTGAATTGCATTTATTAGAAATCAATGTATAAAACAAAGCACTTCTTGTATTCTTAGATTGAATTGCGGTCTAATAATATATTACCCTAGATTTTATTGTTTCAAGATCAGCTGTTTTTTTTTCTCACCTTCATCTATGGAAAATGTATTTAAAACAAAATTTTAGAAAATATTTTTTTTTTAAATTACCTCAACCCATAGGGGTTCTACGGCTCTTGGACACCTTTCATATATTTCCTGTCCATGACTGAAATTTATCACTTCATCTTGAGTTCCATGAATAACAAGAACAGGTGATGTCACCTTCGGCACTTTGTCTATACTGTAATTATAAAACAAAATTATTAGCATTATTTTTTCAATTGTTATTTACAAGAAGCAAATTCCAAGGTAAAGGTCAATAAACATATAATTGACCGATAAAAATTTTAATTTATTACAAAAACAAAAGGATAAAATTTTGCATGTTTTTTAAAATAATAATAAAAAAAAAAAAAATGCATAAGCTTCCTATATAATGACGTTTATCTTAAATTTGATTAGAAAAGCTTATTTCCTAAGGCAATTTAAAGGTTTCTTTTTAGCATAGGCGTAGAAATTTATTTTTTTTTTTCATATTATTAATTTATCACATTCTAAAAAATGAGTTTCTTATTAATAAGGGTCTTATATATTATCGATTTTTATATACATTATTAATTAAAGAGTACTACAACCTTCTCTATTTTAATTTGACCTGTAATAATTGAAAATATTGCACAAAGTATTGATTTATATAATAATGTCAGTGAGCTTGCATTTTAAAATGAAAATTCAATAGTCTATTTTAATTAAAGAATGGTATTTAAAACTCAAGACAATAGAATAAGTTAATTATGGACATTATGTCTTACTCTCTAACGGGTTTCACTTTAAGTGACTTTTGTATATATATATATACAGAGCAAAACTATGAATTTTTAACTAACGGACTTTTAAAAATTACCGTTTTTAATTTTTACTATTCCACATGACAAGAAATAACGAAATTATTATATAAAATATGTGTATACTGTCATTTATAACTGTGCACGAATTATATAGTGTGGAGGCAAACTGTTGACATACTTTGCCTTTAAAATTGTACATGTAGAACAGATAAGACATCCCGTACACTTCAAGTGAAGATTTTTAAGTTTTTATAATTTACAACCACAAACAATTGAACAAGTTTTGTTTGTTATCAAAGCTTAACCGTAAATCTGTGTACAAATAAATCTAAAAATGTTTTCGTTCACAGATAAAAAAAAAACAAAAAACTTTTATAGCAGTTGTATAAACTGTAATAAAAGTATTTTTTTCAGGAAATTTGAACTTTTATTTTGATTAGAAATTATTTTTCCAAAAATTACTATTCTAAATTACAAATGGTTTTTTTTTCCCCCTTGTGAAACAATATTTTAGAATAAGTTGCAAACATTCAAAAATCTCAGCAGCAAAACAATATTTCTAAAATGAAAACGAAGATAAAATTTAAGTAGCTTACTGTGAAAGAAATATAACAAAAAGTGAGTCATCTGAAAAGAAATCTATCTGATAAGATGTAAAACATTATTATTGATAAAAAAAAAAGAAAGTATTGACTAACCTAGGAAAGGCATCGAAAAACCAAGTCCTCTTTGTATTTGGAAACGCAACTCGCATACCCGACATCAGAGGAGAATGAAGAACAACAGCACCGACTTCGTACCTGGATGCTAGGTCAATTGTGGGCACTGTACCAATACTTTGTCCATAAAGAATAATATTTTCCGGACTGATACCATATCGTGTTCGTAGAGCATGCCAAGCAGCATCAATATCGGCGTACAAATTTTTCTCCGATGGTTTACCACCTGATACACCATATCCAGAGTAGTCGTAGCTAAATATATTGCAATTAATCCTTGAACCTAGACCCAAATAAAAGCTAGACATCTGGCCCAAATCGATAGCATTACCATGAGAAAAAAGAATGGTAAATCTTGCTGTAGCTGAACATCGAACAAAGAGACATGCAATGCGGTTTCCACGGGACGTCCTGGCATAGAAACCCTCCATTGACTCTTTTTCTCTTTCCGAATATTGCCATTCTGCTCTATCAGATAATGATATTGTATACTTTGAGCCCTCGTCCTCAATAAAACTATAGGTCGGTTCAGGTGGTAAAAATGCTAATTTGGCGGCAATTCTGGAAGGGCAGGGCGGACAGCAAAATAGGCAACATAGTTCGCTCAAACTTAACCCGTTCATCGTTTCACGAGATGAATTTAACACTCGCGTTAAAAAAACTATTATAACTTATTGTCGCAGACACACATCAGTTTTAACTCTGTTCACTTGACCACATCCCACAGGTGAAATCTCAACTATTGACTCAGGTTTTGTTATCGTACACTTGCTACAATGAGTCCCTCGAATGTGAGTCAGCCATGACAGCAAGGTGTTCCGTTGTTTCGTTAAAGCTTGATTCGCATATAGAGAAAGTTGTTTACATGCGGTGCGCAGGTGTAAAGTTGATGCGTTTTCATCGCTCTTTTATCATTTCTTTAGGCGCGATATTTAAATTATTATTCAAATTAATTAGATTAATAATTTCAATAAAATTAAATTTATATTTTATCACGTGTTCTATATCATTTTCAGGTTATGATAATCAAATGAAAGCAAATTTATACATATATACTTAAAACATTGAGTTTTACACAATTGTTATAAATTTATAGATAAAATCAATAGAGAATTTAAAATGTTTTAATTATTTAAATGACATTTAAGATATGAAATAGCACTTCTTCAATAATTAATTAACTCTTATTAACTTTTGACATTTTAAAACTGACGCAAATTGTAAACACGTTTGTAATGCGCCGATGAAGATGCGCAATGAAATTTTAAGGTTAGGTTTAATGTCATTTTCAATTTTTATGCAATATTTACATTAATGTTACGTTTTAATTATTTAACTCTTTAAAATAAATATAAAAAATTACCAAATAATTTTTAAAAAATTGATAAATAGAAAATTATAAAATTTCAAATTTTATCACGTTCTATATGGTTTCTGATTATGCCAACTTCGAAGAGGTGGTAAACTGTCAAAATATACTTTTGACACGTATTTGTTTTTTTTTTTTAAAAAATATCCTATTATTACAAATAAAAACGTAAATAATTTATGATTATGCAATTTAATTTCAATAAATGGATATCGAAGCAAGAGTAATAAAAAGATTTAATGAAAAATTGGGTTCAGATTTAAAAAATCTTGAAAATCTTCAAACATTTCATGAGGAATTAGAATCTGAGAAAAATGCTCTTGAAGAATCAGTAAGTTATTAAAATTTTTAATTTATATTATAAATAATTGTACTATGTTATAAATTACAATTAATATTTCAGTTATCATTGGCATCGAAAAAAATACCATTGTTGGTAGAGAAAACAATAGGCGAAGTTAATGATATCACTAGTAGCATTTATGAATTAAAAAATTCTTGTCAACTTTTACAAAATGAAATTCGTGAATCATTAAATAAAGATGATAAAATGGTTGAATATGAATCACTACTTAACAAGATTAATGAATTAGAAAAAACTTTATTCTATTTAAATACCTTGCAAAGTGTTCAAGAAATCAGGTAAAATAAATAATGTACTTTGAGAATTATAATTAACCTTAATGAAATATAATTCTCATTTTTCAGTGGTCAAATTGAAGTATCATTATTTTTTGGAGTCGATGAAGCTACGATTGAACCATACGCTCTTTTGACACATAAATATCTCGAATGGCAATCATCTTCTTGTAAACAACTTTCAAATCATATACGAGACACTTTGCACTATTGGCACAATAACATCAAAGACAAATTGTCCAAGTGAGTAAACTTTAAAAAGGAATATTTATTTTTATTTATTTTATATCACTTTTTGTTTCATCTGTTACAGAGAATATAGTGAGGTTTTAAAAACAATAAAATGGCCTTTTTGTGGATCAAACTTAAGTGTTTCTAGCACTGTATCAGCTGAAGGAATGGCAAAATTTAAAACTCTTACTGAATATTTGTTTCATCTACAACTACCGTATCCTTTTGATATCAATTAACTATTAACTCAATTGAATTTTTCTTGATTACATGTTCTTTTTACATTTTTAAATTTTATTTAAATAGTTATCAAAATTATCCTTGACTATTCAATATAGAGAAGATTCTGAAAAGCCAACAGTTACATCAGCATTGCTAACAGATTTTGCACCAATTTCTTTGCCAATTGTTTTCTTAGTACGACCACTGAGACAGAGATTTATATTTCATTTTACTGGCACAAAACAAACAAATCGAAGAGATAAACCAGAATGGTTTTTTACTCAAATTCTTACCTGGATTAAAGATCATGCCGATTGGGTGGCCAGAAACGTACAACCGATTGCTCGATCCGCTGGTTATAATCACATCAATGTAAAAGTATGTCTTTCTATTATTTTTTTTTTTTTTAAAGACACTGAAGAATTTCTAAAAAGGAAAAATTTACAAATAAAAATTTGAAACAATTGATTATAATATTAAAAACAAAATTACAGGACGAATTTATGAGAGCTTTGGTACAGATGGCTGTTGAAAAATTACATTCTGAACTTCCAGTTGTACAATACGATGATTCTTTATTTGCTCATACTGTTGATGAAGCTCTTGGTTTTGAGAGAGAATTAAGAGAATCTTTCTATTATTCCGAATCACAGCCGGCTACTTTATCTGTTCTCACACAAGCGCACATTTTTGTAAAATGGATTAATATGGAAAAGAAATGTAAGTTATATGATAACATTTTTAGGAATCTTTTTCTTAAGATAAAATTATTATTATTATTAACAGATGCAACTGAAAAAATGGATGCCATACTGAGTTCAACAACAGCTTGGGAAAAATTACCTGGACCCGATGTTGATAATTTAAAAGTAACTGAATGTGCAGAAGCTTTTCTAAATCTTCTCACAACAATTTCGGATCGCTACAATCATCTTCCACAGCCTGGACATAGGTTTTTATAAATGGCTTTTTCACATAACAGATTTTAAGAAACAAAAAAAAATGTTAATAAAATTAATTTCATTTAAATTTAGAGCACAATTTTTGGAATTACAATTGGAATTGATTGATGATTGGAGAGTGCGATTATTGCAGTTATTGCATGAAGATTATGCGGATCCACTGGAATCTCTAATGCCACGAATATTAAATTCCTTGAATTACGTACAAACAGTTCTTTCCGAATGGGGTGTCACTGTCGTAAGATAATTGTTTAAAAAATTAAAATTACAAAAATAAATTAGTTTATTTTTTAAAAAAATACTATTTTGCAGCACTTTTTGAAACTTCATTTCTATAAAAAGCAACTTGAGGCTGTAGAAATAGCAACAGACATTGGTGAAAATATTTTTGAAGATGTTACCGAGGAGCATGGAACAGTATTTGATGATGCTATAGCTCTTCTTCAAAGACTGGAAAAGAAATTGGTCACGGAGATCAGTGATTCCGTGGCTTTAGATGTTAAAGCAAAGAGCAGACCTTACAGAACTGATAAGTAAATAAAATAATTTTTACTAATTATAATGTAAAATAAAATTGAAAAAGAAAAAAAAAATTAGAGAAATCTAAAACCTCAACATTTTACAGATGGTTTGCAATGCAATCTGAGAAGGAAGTTCTTTCCCTTTCAGTCACACCAAGTGGATGTCCAATGTTTCAAGAATTGGCTCTTCGCCTTTATGCTCTTAATGAAGCTCTGGCATTACCTCTATTTAATCAAGCTTGGCGAAATCTTGCATCACAACTTGATTTGGTAAGAAAGCTAAAGTTAAAAGTTATTAAAATAATATTTATAATCATGTGAAATAATTAATTACTCTATAATAAAAAAAACAAATGTACAATTATAATAAATTTTCAGTATTTTTTCGAGCAAGTGGTTTTAGTTAACAAATTCAATTCTGGTGGAGCTTCACAATTACAATATGATATTGTACGAAATTTGTTTCCTTTATTTGGACTCTATACTAGCAAGCCCGAATCATATTTTCCACGGTAATAGCATTTGAATGAAAAAAGATTTTTTTTTTTTTTTTTATCTAGAAAAAATAATTCTAATTAAAAAAAAAAAATGAAATAATTTTGAAGTTGTAGAAAAAAGATTGTAATAAACATTTCAACTTATTTACAGAATGCGGGAAGCCTGCTCATTATTAAACATGCTTTTGGGATCAGCTTTATTGCTCATCGATGCTCTAAAAAATGGAACAGAAAACGAAACAAAAGAAATACTTGCTGACGTTGGAATTTTTAAATTATCTTCAGAAATTGTAATATGTGTTTTAAAATCAAGAATGGATATAAATATACGATGATTTTTTTTTTAACGAACTGAAAAGGTTTTTGGTAAATTTTATACATTCTTTGTTTGTTTAATAAATAAAAATGTTTTTATTACAAAATATTTCCTATTAAATATTATTAACAAAGACATGGTTCTTACTCCCTTAAACTGTACATTTATAAAAAAAAGAAAAAATCTTCAATGACCACGTGAAGATCTATTCTAATTTCTTAAAATATTATCTATGAAGATTTAATAGTCTTTTCTTTTGTAAAATTCCAAAAAAAAATTTTACACTTCTTCATAATGATCAATTTTCTATTTTTACAATTTTATCTACTACTTTCATATTATGCCTATATTAATTTAATATGTACAATTATTTTATAAACACTAAAAAAAAGTGTTTACTTATTCTATACAAATTAATTTTATAAACTATTATTTTTATGTACAAATAATTATAAATTTTCACTACAATTTCTATTTTTACTTTGCGTAAAACAGTTTAGCAAAGTAGAGTAATAATGCCATTATCGGCACCTAAAAGTAATAGTCTGTTAAGAGGTAGAACAGTAAGAGATGTCATAATACCTTTAAATGCATCTGATCTCAATTTAGAAGACGAATAAGGTGCAGTTACGTCTACAGATGAATGAACACCGATACGATTTGCTGTCGTTCCTGTCACGAGTTGCTGTTCATAAACAGAAAGACAATGAACTGGTTCTGTAACACCTCTGAAAAAAAAATTTACGAGAACTCAAATAAAAAAAAACCTTATTTATAATTTGTCGACTTTGAAAATTTTAATTGAAAAAAAATCTTGTAATTCTAAACGCAATATAAAAAAAAATTATCTTACTTCATGTGAAACTTTAGCTTTCCATCAATTGCACTCCAGACAGCAATGGTTTGATCCAATGAAGAACTAATTAACGTTGTTTCGTTTAGAACTTGCAATTGTAAAACCTGTTAAATATATTTTTTTTTTGCCCATGAGTTAAGACAATATAAAAACTTGTTTATATAAAATAAATAAATAAGAACATACTTCACAATCGTGACCCTTCCAGGAAGCAATTATAAGACCTGTGCGTATGTCTAAAATAGTAAGATAACCGGAAGCTTGGCCTAAAGCCACCCAGTTTCCACTTGGAGCAACAGCGATGCATCGAATTAAACCCGCAGGATTCATTGATACCTTGATTTTAAAAAATATATTTACATTACAATAAATTCAAATAGTTTTTTAATTTATCCATTTTGTTGATTTACTTATTTTTAATCTTAATTTTACTTACTTTCATTTCATTAACATATTGAAAAGATCTACAGTCAATAACTCTTAATGTGATTTCAGTCGTGGCGACAAGAATAGTTGTCGATGGAGCAGGATTTGCTACTAGAGTATTAACAGGTACTGGACGTGGACTTTCAGGACATCCTAACAACGAACCCATAAAAGGATCCCAACAATGAATATTGCCATCACAACTGATAGCGTATCGCAATGATTCAAGAAATATTAAACCTAAAATTGATTTTTTATGTCCTGTGTACGTGTATTGACAAGAGGAAATTGTACTTCCATCACCCTGCAAAAAAAACAAAAATAAAAAATGATTTAAAAAAAAAAATCAATTTTAATAATTTACCTGACTTCTCAAGCTCCAAAGTTTCACAGTTTTATCCCTAGATGCACTCATAAAACTATTTTCATTGTCCAAAACATAAGTGGATCTAATACTACTTGTGTGACCATTAAAACTCTGAAGTTTAATTTGTTTTATATTTAAAGTCGTATCCTTATCTGGTCTGCCAATTTCATGTTCCCAATAAGCAAGCCAATTTCCTCGTAGTTGTCGTCCAAGATACAAAGAACTTGATTCTCGTGATAAATTTCCCCCTTCGGAAATTGTTTGCGATGGTGGTGACAAGTTATCTCTCTGAAAAAACAAAAATTTTAATGACAAATTTAATTTGAAAACAAATTTTTTTTTTGGTCTAATTTTCAAAAGACCTGCACTTCGATACGATTTCCAATTACTGCTATATTTCCAAAACCAGTTTCCTTTTCAAAAAGTTCTTGATTGTCGGAAGCTTCATTTTCAATCAGGAATACATCGTTCAAAGTATCTTCTTGAAAAAAGAAAATATTTAAATTAGTCATTAATAAATGTAATTTTAGTGAATATTAATCAACAAAAGAAATTTTCTTGTAAGAATAATAATTACCTGATACAGGAGATGTCAATCTCATTGTTTGCTCATAATCTTGGCAAAGAATTCGAATTAATTGATTATTTTTGAGCATTTGTTCCAAAAATCCATCTCCAAAGAAACGATAAAACAAAACGTAGGCTTTGTGCGCTAAATCTGCAGTGAAGACATTTTTTAATTCTTCAAATGCCTGAAAATAAAAAATTCATTAAAAAAAAAGAAAATAGTTTAGTATTTAATCTATACACTTAACGTACTTTATTTCTCAGTGGATCGAAACCTTCTTCTCCTTCTAAAATTGGTGGTGAAAAAGAATCCGCTAAGTCCATCACAGCACTTTCCGTTGATTGGACATGATGCAAAGTATCAGTTCTAAAAAAGTAGTTTATATATTTTTTTAAATTTACCCACGTGAAAAATTATTAAAAACATTTAATTACCTCGTATCTTCATCACTAGCTAACACTTGACTCACAATTTTTGCCGTATTATTCACAACGTAGAAAACTTTATCAAAAGTTAAAAAAAATCTTTGAATTGAAACAGCCAAGTGAGTTTTTGTCATAGTTACTCCCAAACGTACGCTAAGAATATAAAGTGCTTGCAAATATTTTTCAGCTAACGTTGCACGAGCAATTGTTCCATTTGGAAATGTAAATCTTGTTGTCGAAAGAATTCTTATACTAGGATGCAAAATAGATTTCACGATAGTTTCCTGTAAAAATAAAACCATTTTTTTTTTGTTATAAAAAAAAAAATACTAAACATTTTGAATATTAAAAAAATGTTTAATCTCACATGTAGTGTATCCATTAAAGTGGAGTCACTAAGGCAAGACGTGATGCTTATTACAAGAGAAAGACACGAAACTAAACCGCCTTCAAAATTCGGCGTTAGTTTTCGTTTGCAAAGAAGCAAAAGTTCAGCGGCGTGAGCAAAATATTGTAATATCACAATTTGTTCTCCATACAATCCTAAAAATAGGAAAATTTTAGAAAATTTTCAATTTGAATAAAAATAGAAAATAAACAGAATAATAAAAGAAAATTTCTTTCTACAAAATACAAACCCACAATTGCAGAAAGACACTCCAAAATTTTCGCAGCATTTAAATCACCCGAAACAATAGTCCAATCCCCATCATCAGCACTGACGCTATCTTCTAAAATTACCGGCGATAGATTTTCCCTACCCGCATAGCAGAGTGTCAACATTCTCAAAAGATTTCGTGATAAATATCTTGCCGTTAGAACAGGTCCTAAACGATGAGATAACCAAATAACAGATTCTGTACTCATTTCCGAAACTGTACATTCCACGGGGAAAAGTCTTTTGTGACTGTGTTCAACTTGTGTATCATCTTCTTTATCATTTCGTAATTTTTCCGAAACTTCCTCTTGAGTTCTTGAAGTCTGAGAAGTTTCAAACTCTATCGAAAGAGTATTACTCGTAAAAGCTTCTTCTGGAATACTTGCTGTACACGAACTACCAAGTGGAACATCTTCGCTCGATGTTTTACTACCAACATTACAGCTAATGCTATTGAAATCAATAACAGATCTACTTGCACTGTTATCCAATCGTTTTGGTATTGGAATTGTCGGCGATTGAACGGAACTCGATGGAGAACATTTAATTGCATCATCGGTAAAATCATCATTCAAATTCAAATTGAGCTCAAGATTAAAATCAGGATTATAATTGGAAACATTGCTTATGGACGGTGAGATAGGATCTTCTGCGTCCATTGTAAATACCTCTGAAAAAAGAAATTTACATGAATGACAAAAAAATCATTATGATAAGTGAAAAATCAATTTTTCGAATATATAAAAAAAAAAAACCTTCAACTTCATCATTTGCAGAACTACTCATATAGTCATGACTTCCACTTGCACAACTGCCAACTACATTATTTTCAGACTCCACTGATGAATCTTCATCTAGAGGAGATAAAATCGCGTCTCCATCTCCACAGCTACCACTCAAGTCACAAGTTCTTAAAATTGAATATTATTATTATATACTGAAATTATTAATATCTGTTTTTTTTTTTTATTGCAGAATTTACTCACTTTAAATTTCCGGATCTATGAATATTAGAAATTGAAGATCCCATTAAATGATCACGATAGCCTCCCACAGCTTCTACTAAAGGTGTAATAAAATTATCTAAAAATCTACGAAGACCAAGTCTAACCATCAGTTTCAAAAGAAAACTACGATGATAAAGACGCATTGTTTTAAATTTCGCTAATAATCCCGTTGGAAGAATATCAGTCATAGTTAATGTATCCATAACAGATCCATTTTCATATAATTTAATTATTGGTACTAAAAATATTTCCGCTGTTTCTTTTGGACCCAATGCTCTGAAACAAAAATAATTAAATTTATTTATTAACAATTTTGTTAATTTTATTGATAAATTATTGTAATTAGGCAAAATTACCTTGCAATGGGATCAAAAAGATACCAAGCAGCAAGAACAGCACTGTATGGTTCCTCCATTATTTGTTTAACATGCGGAACAATCAATTGCAAATTTGCCTCAGCGGCAACTCCTGTATTTGCTAGAAGTCGATCTAATTCTCTTGCTAATGCTTTTACTTTACATTCACTTATTTTACAAAGATAACGAATTCTTGTTTTATTCATAGCCTCATTATCATCACTTCTATATGTAACGAAATTTAATTTTCTTACTAAAAGATTGTATTCCTGAATCATTTCAACGACATTAAAGAGATGTTGAAAATGTTTTGATGAAGGAAAGAGACCACCTGAGAGAACAGGTTGAAGAAATTGATGTGCAGATGGTGGAGGTAGTCCCATGTGCGTTACAGTTGGATAACGAAATGAATTCTCACTGAAATCAAGTCGAACATTAGATTCAATGCAATCAGCATTATAACTCTTTGGTATAACATCTACTTGTAGCAATAGAGCCACGGCATTTTTCACACAACGTGGTAATGATTCTGGTGATGATTTCACAGCATTTAAACACATTGTGAGACGATTTTCAAAAGACATCTTCTCCATATTCCATGTTGCACGAAATTTACTCGACATAAATATTTCAACAATTAAACAGCCAAGAATTTGTTGTTCTTTTATTCTACGACAGGCAACCACCTATTTTTTTAAAAAAGAAATTATTATATCTTTTGTTTTATTATATTAGTATTGTTATAATGAAAATAAATACCTGTTTATAATTTGTATTTCCATCGGAAGTTGTCATTTTAGGTGAATAAATTTTTTGACTGACTTTATTGAGAAATGAATGTCTGGTTTCAACTTGAACGAGTGCAGAAATTGGATTATAATCTTTGGGTAGAAATATCGTTTGAGGGATATTTTTATCTTTAGAGGAATCTTCAGTTGATAGTAAAGATCCACGAGATCTACTAAGTAATCGACTCAAGGCCAAGGGAGAAGAACGTGTGGTATTTGAAGTTGTAACTTGAATTTCTTCTTCTTCAATACCGGAACTGTGATCCTCATCTTCACTCACTTTCTCACCAGAAGATTCTGCAAATTTATTTCATAATAATATTTTTTAATGCATTTATCTAAATATTTACAATAAGAAGACTTACTAGAACCAGTTTTTCCATTTGGATTTGTTACTTGTAACCTGGGCGGAGTTTTACTCCAATAAGGAGACGGTACAATTTTTTGTGGATGAGGTTGTGTGAATAATTGTACAACACCAGAATTTGTTAAACTTGTATGATTATCCACCAATTGTAAACAAACGTTTTTAGATTTTATTGCCGCTGAACCAGAAAGTCTACAAAATAAAACAAAAAAATTTTCATTACTAATAGAAAAATAACAATTTATTACTATTTCTTACTTGTATCCAAAAGTCAAATCAATCCAGTGATGTAACCTTTCCGATACGTATAAACTTTCCAAGGCTTCTCGATGTTTTTCGATAAAATCTTCGGGAGATGTTGCCCAAGCTGGAATGCCTAAATCTGGCAAATCTTCATGAATTGACTACAAAAAGCAAAATAAATAAATTAAAAATATTCCTCCAATAATATTGTTTTGAAAATTTAAAACTTACTTTAAAAACATTTGGATCTTTGAAAAATTGTGGAATACATTCGTCTGGACTCCAGTCATGCATTCTTTGTATAGAAACCGGATATTCTCCAGGAACCCAAAGTGGTCTTACATGTTTACACAAAACTGATCTAGAATATCTTCTTGAAAGATAAACATAATAAGTGATCTCCGACAAAACATCAGATACATGATGTCCAACCTGAAAAAACAATAGAAATATTCAAATTATAATAAACTAAATTTTAAAAATTATTTTACAAATATAAATATTTCCTTACTTCCGATGACTCGGAATCAAAAGTTAAATCCAATTGTCTATCTCCTTTATTTAATCTAAATTTAGATTTTGTCAAATCCCTCCAATTTCCTCCGTATCGCGATGAAAAATCCGTTACCCATGGCATTACATGATGACAACTAGGATCACCATATCTTCTACCAGCTAAATTATTTAAAAATGTGAGATAATCGAAATTACTGATAACACCGTGAATCCAAAGTTCGCAAAGCTTTTCAATACTTTCATTAGCACCAAAATCGGGAGATCCTATTTCGCCAAAATTTGTCTTAATATCTTTGGACAATTCATATTTTGAGAAACTTTTGCTTCTTGTCACTGTAGTATTCACGGGACTAGAATCGGGCCACAGATAAATATTGTCGCTCAACTTTGGCAAAACCTGAAGAAAAAATAATTTTTTTATTTCTTTTATAAATACAAAAATTTTAGATAAATTTTTAAATATTTAATAAGATTTTTGTTTTTTTTTTTCATTATTCCTGTTATTTACGATATATGTAATTATAATTTAGAAAATAAATAAAAATAAAACATTTAGAGGATAATATTTTAAAAAAAAATGAAACAATTTTAAATTTAGTACCTGTATAGTAAGATTATCCATAAGCAATATGTCGCTAAGCGTGATTTCACCCAGGACTAGGCCCAGGTCGTGCAGATCTCTAGAAAAGCGAAGCAGCTGATAAACGAGAAAAAGAGGCTTTGCAGAGTACGTGGATAATGCTGCAGGACTGTAGGTAACACATCTAAAATGCGGGTTTTAAGATTTTATAAATTACATAATATTCTCTTTAAAAAATAAAATGCAAAATCAAATAAACACATTGAAATTTAAATAATAATAATAATAATAATAGTAGATAAATTATTAAAAAAATAAAATATTTAATAAATTAAACAACTGTATCGTCAAATTAAAAAAATAATAGAAAGCACTCACTCTCGAAGAGAATATTGTGCCGTTTGCTCATGTAACGTTAAAAAGGCAGAAGAAGTTTCAATTGCAAATAGCACAGGTAATAGATTACAGTGCGATTGAGTTTCCAAGCCGGATTTTATCGATACTATTTTACCTTTATTAATTTGAACTATCGTACAACCGTAAATTCGACTTAGTATCTCTTGCATAACTTGAGCGTCTGTTGTATTAGAATTTATGTTTAATTGTTCTTTTTGCTCGAAATTTGTCCAAGGACCTGTTCATTAAAAATGCATTTGTTGATAAACTTTTCAATTTCTTTAATATTATTTGAAAAAAAGGAACAAAAATTTTTAAATGCAAGACTTACTATAATATTTTTTATATGCTTCTTTCCATAAATTTCGATAATTCGTATCTGATACGTAGTGCAAAACTTGAGTAAATGTAAGATCTGTATGAACTTTTGAATTTCCAGATGGTCTACCCCTTGGTAAAGGAATGGCATTTTTATTTTGCTTTTCATAAACCTAGAATAATAAAAATTTTTGTAAATGAAAAAAGCAAAATATAAAATATTGCTATTTATTAAAAAGAAATATATTTACCTTTATATAAATTTGTAGCCAGTTGGTCCCTAATAATTCTAGAGAAGGCTGGGCAGCTATTTCCTCAGCGGAAAGTCGTTCATGCTTTATAAAATTGAGAGAACCTAAACATGACAAACTGGTCAACCAACTTCTGTGTACAGTTGCACAAATTCTTCCATCTGTTAACTTTAAATATTCACTTGGTACTCTTAATTCTTCTTTTACAATTTCCATTTCCATATTATTTCTATTCAATTTCCGAAAACGGAGATTAGCATTTTTATAAAAAAAAAAAAAAAAACTTTTATGCTTAGAGGTTAGAATTATGCTTTACTCATTACATTATTGCATTCAACTAAAAATATATGATGAAAATTCAAGAGATGACTAGAAAAACAATTAAATAATATCTTGATCAACATCATTTAATAAAGATAACACAGAAGAATGAGATTCAGAAAAAAATTTACACAACTAACTTTTTAATGTTATCATTGCTGTCAAAATCAGCTGTTTAGCAGTGTGTCTGCCACAAGTACCAACTTTATAAAAATTTATCCTTATATTTTTGAATTTTAAAATGTATTCTCTTTTTTAAAAATTAAATTTTAAATAAAAAAAAAAATAGTTATTTCATTAAAAATTAAAATGTAAATTAATAACTGGGTAGTATTTTAGAAGTATAATAAATATAAAACTGACATAAAATTTAAAAATATATTTTCATCATTAAAATTAAATTGAACAATCTTATTTGCACACTTTCTCACTACTATGAACACAAATTTATAATCTTAAAATATAATTATTAGCAATGATTCGCTGATAAACTAAAATTATCGCCACAAAATATTTTAAGCAAATAATATGGCAAGAAAACAAATCATTAATATATCTAAATTTGTTATTTAAATTGTCTAGTATTTAAAAATTATTTTTCAAAAATTTTGATAATTATTCACAAATATTCTATATTGAATAAATGTTGTAAATTTAAATTTTGCACAGTAAAATTGTATTGTACAAAAATATAAATACTTTCTTTTTATAATTTTAAACAATAATTTCAATACTTTTTTTTTTTTTTTTTTGTTAAAGATGATAAAATTTTACACTTTTCACAATGAAAATGCGTTATCGAGTCTTTGGCAAAATATTGAATAAATAATAACTAGTATGTGAACAAATAAATATTAATGCTACTTATTATGGCAGTAATTGTGCGTTTCAAGTATTGTATTAAAACGATCAGAACTTTAACTTAACTAAAACTATTTTGTGATGTAAACTATCTTTTGGAAAAAATCATTAATTTAATTTTTCCAAAAAGATATTTTTTCAGAAAAAATAATCATAAACTTCTTAATTTTTCCATTGAATAAAAATAAATTTAAAAAGATGGACAATATCAATACTGTATCTCATTAAATATATAATATAAAAAGAACAAAGTGCTAAGAATTATTTGTGTTGATTATAAATTTTGTCCATTTTATCAAGAGATTCACTTATAGTATAAAAAATACGTAATTTTGATGTATAATTAAAAATACTTATTTCTTTTTTCTTCTATTTTTACAAATCACTGCAAGAAGAATCAAAAAGGAGAATTCATTCCAAGCTTGGTACCAAATTCCAAACGAGCTCGTTTCTGATATCTCACATTTACTCTGAAATAAATAATAATTATAATATCATAAAAAATTAATTAATTTATTTAATATATTCTAGATTTACTTGATCTCCTGCCACTTTGCGAATTCATTAATGAGAAATACTAAAGGTACTGTAGATAAAAAAGCGAGAGGAACAATTGTTAATAAATTTCCTAGTCTTTGGCTTTCTTCTTGGATCCAAAAATCGTAAAATATCATTCCAGAGAATCCAGCTTGAGTACATAAACTAAAAAAAAAAAGAAAATTCTATAATGTGACGAACAAAAATTTGATTTAATGATTAATTTCATTTTCAATAAATGTTTAATTTGATTTACTTACCCAATAAAAACAGTTAAAAACCACATCCAATTACTGAAGGGTTGCTTCCTCCAAATTGGATATTCTCGATGAACAAAACTTATAGATATTGTAACTGAAAAAAAATATTACATTAAGAACTGTTTGTTCTGTGACAAAGATGAGATTTAAAAATAATTAATTTTAAATGATGAAAAATTAAATATTTACCAAAATGTAACACTGTAATTGTGAGAGCAAAATGTTGAACAATAAGAATCATATTACTTGATTTTAATTGATTCCATCCTCCCCAAGATTCACTAGCATTTAATAAAGGGTACATGTAGAAGCATTTAGAATGTTCCATTTCATTTGATAAGCATAAAGTCATCAGTGAAATATATTGTGATAAAATGACAGTTATCACCGTGGGTAAAAATTTACTACCGTAGCACCAAAGAACAAACAATGTAACCTACGAAGAAAAGAAAATCACAAGAAATAATAAATTAAATTATCAAAGAAAGGATCAAATTTATGAATTATAATATTTGAAACTAAATCTTTTTTTTTTACCTGTCCATTTATGATACATTGATTTTTTCCTGTAGCTCGTTGCATTATTGTTGAGTCTGTTGGAGTAGCTACCATAGAAATTGAAAGAAGTGGAATAATTAAACACGTTAACCATAAAACTTGTCCTATTGAAAATAAAGGTGGCAAGAGTAAAAAACCAGATATTGCTTGAACTGCTGCAAGAGTTACTACACAGCCTAACCAAAATTGTACACAGTTCCATAGACATTTCATATAATGTCGAGCCTAGAAAATAAAAATGATAAAGAATAAAATAATTTAAAAATAATTGCCTCTGTTTCTATAAAATTAAATGGTTGACTTACCTCCATAACGAGGTGAAATATTGCTATTGGATCTTCTCGTCTTACACTTAGAGAACACGCGATAGAATTTAAACTTCGACTGAGATCAATTGGTGAGGGTCCTTGTTCTTCTTTTGTCGATATCAGAACAGGAACTCTTTGGCACACTTGAGGATACAATGGCTCCACGGCAACTCTACAAAAATTAAAATTTATTTTTCACAAAAATTAAAGTAAATTTTTTAATTTTGTTAAATGCAAAGAATAAACAAAAGACCCTTAAAAACAAAATTAACATGTATTAACATAAATTCTTTTTAGACAAAGATTTATTTAATTTAGTGAAATTCAAAATAATTAATTAAAAATTTTCTCAACGATTTAAACAATTTTTTTCAACAATTTGATAAAAGTTTTATAAATTTTCAACGATGATTAACATTGAAAATAAGTGTTGTGTTTATATACAACCTCAAAAAAGATTGTCAGCTTATCGAAATAAAATCTACAAATCTCCAACTATTCCAATAGAATCCGAAACAACTTACAAAAAATCTTACTTAGATAACAAAGTTTTTGAAATTAAATTAAAGAAGTGCAAAAATTCAAAAGTCACTGGAATAATTGATTTCAATACAACTAATCAATTATCATATACGGGACAATTTGAAAAACCAATTGAAAAAATATTTCCAAGAAATCATTTAAAATGCGAAGGCTGTGGTGATTTTACAAGTACTTATTTAAATTCATATTTTAACCCAGGTCTTGTAAAGACATTACCAATTAAACCAAAGAGAGGAAAACTTCAACATCCAGAACGAATGGAATGTAAAACAACAATGACTGAATCTTTCCAAAATCCCGGAATATCAAGAAAACAAAATGTAAAAACTAAATGCTCATTTGTATCAGAAGCTAAAATTGAAAATTTAACTATAAATCGTCTTTCATTTAAAAAACCCAATTATCAAAAAAGGAAAAATTGTCACCCCAAATATCGTCCAATTTTAACATCGTCAAAATTTGCCAATAATACAATTTACAAATCAAGTTACAAATCACCTGGTTATTATTTGTAAAATTCATTTCATTTTTATTCCCGAAAAAATTTTGTAAATAAAAAAACATGTAGTAAAATTTAATTTAAATAAAATAAAATTTTTCAAACTAAATTTTAGTTTAAATAATCAATTTCAATATTTTTCTAATAAATATAAAAAAAAAAAAACTCACGCAGCATCAGCTTGCATAAAAATTGGCATATTTTCTGCATTCGCTGCAGAGCCGAGAACGCAAACTACTTCGCCGTAGTCTTGCATAATATGTAACATTTCCGTTGTCACAATTGTATTACAATCAGTAAACAAAGAAACCAAAAGTGGAACATTGTCTATCATTTCGATGTGTGGCCTAATTTTATCTATACCTCGCGGTAATTTGGCCTGAAAAAAAAACAAAAATATTAACAATTTAATCAAAACTTATTTTCAAATTTCTTGGGGAAAATTTATTTATAAATATATATATATATATATACCCGATTTGATAAATCAAAATTGACTGGAGCACTTTGTTCCGTACTATCAGTTAGACAACTTAATGATCTCCATGCTTCTTGACCAGATCCTAAATCTACGCTCTGAACCAAAACACTATCTTCACTTCTCACGGTATCTTGTTCCCTAAAAAAAAAATAATCAACTTTAATCCACAAATATTAAATCAATGTTTTAATCAAATACTCCAATTTTAATCAAATATTAACTTTACTTCAACTGATAATTAAATCAATAACTTAATTACTTCAATTCAATTAATTACAATTTGAATTAAGCACTACAAAGCTTTGAATCTACTATTAATTTAATATTTAATAATAAATTTTAAAAAAATTCATTACGAAGAAGAATCTGAGTTTTCTTCAATTTCCTGTTTATCGACGAAATCGAAACTGTTACACACAAAAAAAAATGAGAGCACAAATGAAATTTGTATTTAATAAAAAATTATATGGTAAATATTGTAAAAAAAAAAAATTTGTACCTGTGACTCATTGCACTTTTTGTTTGATTTGATGCAATATTATTCCATTCTGTTGTATCATCATCAAATCTAACAGTGGTGAATTCTGTATTTATTGCACTTGGCGCTGACATACTCATAATTCGACTATTATCCAAATTGGAGCTACGGAAATAGAAAAAAAAAAAAGTAAATTATTATCCAATCTACAATTTAATTATCACTGTCGTAACACTGACACATTGAACGAGCTCAGATATGCAGCTGAATTAAATTTTCATGCTTCAATAATGGTATTTTTTTTCCTCTCTAATTAAGAATTTGGATCGATTTGAAATAGTTCACTTCAAAAGAGAATTTTACAAATTCTTTTTTTTGTGGCAACTCGTTTTGTCCAAAATTTTGAAAAATTGTTTTTCGATCCAAAATCTCAATTAGTTTAAGAGACACAAATAAATTATATGAGAAATAAAAGATCAACTAACAATTTGTAATTGTTTACAATTTTTTGTAAAATATTTCATACAACACATTTATTAATAAATATTTGTTTTTGATGGTGAATTTTTAATATTAGTAAGTTAGTGTTCGCCAGTGCCACTGATACAGATATTTGCATCAGTAAATTTTTTTTTTGGGGAAAATTTGTAAAATCTTTATGACATACCGAGGGGCGACATGATTAAGCAAGTTGCTGGCCTCATCCATGCAGGAGTGATTATACTGATGAGATCTAGTTGAAGGAGTGGGTGAGGACATGGCTGCTGCCTGGCTCACCCACCATCCTACTGGACTCTCGGACCTAGTTTGTTAGTTACACTCAACATTTAGTCGCACAAATGATATTTCCATAGTGAATCATAACTGCCATATATATATATATATATATTGTTTTTCATTCAATTAAATTTTTCTCATATTATTAACACAGTATTGTAATAAAAATAACAATTTTAATTTACAAAATAATAAAAATAATTTAATTGAATGAATAAAGTTTAATTAATTTTATTTAATTGAAACATTCACACAATTAAGTGAGAATATTTCAATAATATTAGTGTATTGTGTATGTTAAAATGCGATGAAAAAATTAGAACATGTTAGTGATATGTATGAGAATCTAACAAACAAGCGCGAATTTTTGAAACAGATGGACACATTGAAAAATATTGTTTTTTTTTTTTTTTTGTTGTTCTACAGAAAACATTGCCTCCATTTTTTGAGCATAGAATAAGAAAAGAAGCTGAAGCAAGAAAACAAATTAGATATTTAATGTACGTTACTGAGAGAAATATTTACCTATTTCTTTCGCTGAGAAGTGATATATGACAATTCCAACCACTTTCCAATCCCATTTTCTCGGAGAAAACACGAGAACGTAATTCATTTTCTTTACTAAAATGCACAAATCTTATGCAAGCTCTTTCTAATTGCTCAATTAATTGCACCTTAAAAAATACAATTATTAATGATTTGTTTAAATTTTAAATTAAATAATTATTTAATAATAAAAATTGTAAATAATTTAATAGTGTACCATATCTGTTTGAGCTTGATACTGCATGGTAACCATTCCAATAAAAACCTGATTGCACTGGAGTTCAAAACAGCTATCCACATGATTAACATCTTCATCTTTACTCTCATTACAAAGCAAAGAATCTATTTTCAAATAATTTTTTAAATTAAACATTAATTTCCTCACGTTACAAAAAAAAAAAATATTAAAAAAAATCTCACCAGTCGAATGAAATTGACCTAAAACTCCCTTCCCTCTTGGATCGAAAACATTTTTAAAATCCCACATTAAAGGTGTTGGACTTCGATAAGGTGTATAAAGATGTTTACTGTCCGAAGGAAGTTCCAAATAGATATTCGAAATTTTTCCATTCAAACATTTTGTCAATGGTCTATATGCAAATGCACTACAGTAAGAAGTTAAACTAGTTCGTTGATAAAAATCCTGGACTTTTTTTCTAGAAATTATATACAAGAAAATATATTTTAAAATTATGTAAGAAATGTAAATTATAATTAGATATGAAAAATAGATATTATTCTATGAATTTAAAATAAAAAAGTATAATCAAATTTCAAAAACCTATCTGAAGTTGATAAAGGACACAAATCTTGCCCGTCCCAAAATTCAATACATGAATCGAGAATAATATCTGCAGTGCCTTGTGTTAATAATTGTAGACCTCCTCCACTTTTTTCCCTCACAACAACCGCCACCATGTGTGGAAATGGAAATTTCAATTTTGTAGCAATACTCAAAGACTTTGCAAATTTAATATCCCGACGCACCATTTCTGGTTGCTGAAAAAAAAATTTTACAATTTGTCAAAAATGTAAACAAGAACAAGTTTTTTCAAACATGAAATAAAACAAATTTTTTAATATGTATGAATATATTACTTACAACGTGTCTAAAAGTCGACAATTGTTGTTGAAGTTGAAAAATTTCTTGAGCCTGATCTTGAAACCCAATTTGTTTGGCCAATTCACAAAGACACCTAAAAGAAGATAAATTAAATTAAAACAAAAATAAGGGGAAATTTTTATATATATAATATTAAAAAAAAAGCAAAGCTGCAGAATTCAGTTGTAAAGCTTTTTTTATAGATTTAAAGCAACTCCTACAAAATCATACTTAACCACCAAAGCCACCAAATTATAAAAAATGTTCTAAGCCGATTTCCCATTTTTTTCAAATTAAAATAAAACGATAATAACAGAAATAATAATAATAATCAAATTTAAGATATTTCAAATGAAATCTATAAAATATGAGCGATTTGAAGAAAATTAAAAGAGTCATTATAGTGGGAAATCGGTAATTATTGGTGAAGAAAAGAATAAAGTTATCGTTGGACTGACCACATCTGTCTGGGGCTTCCTGAATCATCTGCTAAATAGACTTGCTTTTTTGCCTCATTTTTTGCGTCATACCCACTTTTTTCCTCAAAACTGTGTGCCTGGCAGCTGATAAATTTCGTTATTTTCACATCATTGACAACACGAATAATACAATATATTCATGCCAAAAAGATTATATTTATCAACTAAATAGGGATTATAACAGTTTTCTTTTTTTTTTCTCAACGATATAGGCTAAGCAAAACTTAATCAAAAAGAGAACATCAGTCAAAACAAGAAAACAAGCAGTAGCATTGTTAAGTGACAATTAATTTTAATTCAATTATTTAAAAATTCTTTAGAATAATCTTACCGTCTATTAGTCACTGGAATAAGATTTTCACTATGCAATGCCTCGCAGGAGACATGTGAACAAAATTTTGTATAATGCTCTTGTGTATCCATATTACATGTATTTAATAGAATTGCCAAGCCTAGAGGTTTTAGGGAATTTAAATATTGTCGCCATGAATGATCGTCAAATTGTAAACGAAAAGGCAATGCATGATCATGTGTCAAATCTAAAACTTCTGCCACAGTGTGTGATGAATCTGCGAAAAAGTTTAACAACAAAAAAATTAATCTAAAATAAAAATATGAAATTTTTATTAAAAACCATAATTTCAGACAATAATGATCAAATCTTACCATCCCTTATATTTTGCTAGTAAATTCAAAAATTAAATAAATCAAAAAAAAAAAAAAACTATCATAAATTTATATAATAAATATGTATAAAATTATTTTTGGAAATATTTTCTTATTTCAGGTATTTTTAATATTATTCTGAATTTTCAATCCTTTAGCTTCTCAAAAAAAAAAAAAAAAAAAATGTTTTACCATTTTGAGAAAAAGAACTCTTATTTGTATCCTGTTTCACTGATGAATCCCCTTGTCGAGAAGTCTCCGTAATTTTGTCAATACTAATTGTACTGGAATCAGAATTATCAATTTAAAATCAAACATTCGAAACAAAAGTAATTCAGAAGAAAAAACCGTGAAATTAACTTACCTTGAGGTTCTTGAGACAGAGTTAGCATTTCTCAAGAAGAAGACTTTTTCCGCTGTTGGATTTGGCCAAGAAAGTATTCCCTTTTTATCAATACAGCAAAGTGCCTTAAATATAATTTTTAATAATTTAAATAATTGAAAATATCAAATTATAGAGAAAAAAAAAAGAATTTTCCATTTGTTTTTACCGTCACCGAACCAAGAACGTGAAGAATACTAGCAGATCTAGACATCATATGTTCCCTTCCAAAAAGAATATCTAAAAAATATTCTTTTAATTCCGACCAATTGTAAACAACATCAGGATGAGAAGGATCAGCAATATCTGCATCCTCAAATGGATCTAGAAACTAAATTCAACCACAATATTAAAGAATATACGAATATAAAATAATTTGCCTAAAGAAAATGAGAAAAAGAAAATATTTTTTATTAAAAAATTAACTCTAGTATTTTAAAACAAACCTGAGTTCTTTTCGAAGATTGATAAAGTTTGAATAATGCTTTGAACCTTGCCATTCCAAAACAATTTAGAAAAATCCACCAAACAGGAAAACTAATAGGCAAGAGTGGCAGAGTAACAGCAATTGGTTGAAATAAAAACATTTCATACCAAGGACCAATACCAAAAAATTCAGAAAGATAGAGATAACGAAGTAAATTAACTAAAAGGACAATAATCAGGAGAATTGGATACAAGAGTTGTTCAATACAACATATCATAACAAGATGACGTTCACGATTATGATATGTTACAGGACGATCCAATGCTTGTTCAAGAGCTAATCTTAAATTTGTCAAATATGGAGTCTCTTTAAGTTTGTAATTTTTGTTTTTTAAAGGAATTCTTGCTTGAGGTGTCGAAAAAACTTCATTTGAACCATGAACAGGTGGACTATAAATTTCTTTTGCGTGCAAAATAGGAGCTTCTGGATCCTAAAAAAAGAAATATTTAAAGACAATTATAAATTCATTTATATAAAATAAATTTAATATAAAACTTACATCAATTGGCACGCAATATCCAGGTACTTGCTGTCCTGGTTTAATCACTATAATGTCGCCAGCAACAAGTAGAGCCCATGGTAAATTAACTATTTGACCTTCACGATAGGTCCATTGCAAGGTAATACAAGGTGAAAGAGGACTACATAAATGTGGATAATTTTCCGCATTCCAATGGCACAAATAACTAGCAGCTGAAATATAATACATTTCTTTTTAGAAAATCATGTTTCATAAAAAATAATTTCATCTCAAAAAAAAACTCACCTTCTAATTGTTCAATAAGAATTCGAACTCTATGTGGAATTTCTTTATGTCGTAATTTATTATCCGAGGCTACTAAAATAAAATTAAAAACGACTAGACATAAGATGATCAGTCCTTCGTATAATAATGTTGAATATCTGTAAAATTGTTTTTCATTATTATTGTATCAAATTAATAATAAAAAAGGAAATAAATAAATATATAAAAATTTTAAATATACCTTGCAGCTTCCTCAACAGTGAAAAAAACAGCTATGAGGGAAATAGCATTAATTAAAAGTGCTAAAGCTGAAGTCCAACAGAGGGTTGTATATTGACTTCGATGATGTAAGGCATCATTTAACCAAGCCCTACTTTTCCTGTTAATAATTATCAATTTATTAATATATGACATTGAAGAAAAATTATTTTAATTTATTAATATAAAATAATTATTATAATAAGCTTACTTATTTTTTCTGCATTCTTCTTCAAATTCATCTAATACTCGTTTAATATCACGTTTCAAAATTTGGAGAGCAGCTGACGTAGTTAAACCTAAATTTTCATTTGCACTCATGTTTTTCCGACTTTCCTCCATGTTCTATAATTTATTATTATTATCTTTTAAATCTAAAATTATTTTTCTTTTCGCCCAAACATATCAATAAATATATATGTAAACTTTAAATTAGTGAGAAAATAATAATATTTGTCAAAAATTAATTTTTCCACAATTAAACCTAATTTTCAGATTAAATATGAAATTTTTTACATTTTAATAATATTGTTAAGCCTCTATTAGTTTTTGATTGAAATGACAATTATAAATAATTGTTTATTAAATATTAATATGAAGATGCTTAAAAATCAAAACAAATGAAAGTTAGGTTAGAATGGTTAATTTGCATTACGTAACAATATCAAAAGCTTTTTACAGTACCTGTCTGTTCGATTATTGTCAGCTGATCTCTCAATAAATAATATCACAGTGTTTTGTTATTTAAAATAATTCCCATTACATAGTATTCTTTAAATATTTTTTGACATTTACATCCATTGGCACTGACTCCGAAAACGAAAACGGACGCACGCAGCAAAACTGAGCAAAACATTCATGGCGTGCAATTTCCAATAAATATGGAGTTTCTATATTTATATGTATATATATAATGCACTTCAACTCTTCTAATAATTAGGACAATCATCCATAAGTGTTTAGTAATAAAAAAAAGTTTCCTAGAATATCTAAATCGCAGTTTTTGTCTTGAAATTATTTTCGTGTTTACATTGTGTCCATATTTAAATTTTAAGGTTAGGTTCAGGTATATTAATTTACTTTTTATAAAACATAAGATTTGTTTAGAAATTCTTTAATAATTAAAATTGACAGGTATTTTAATATTAACAGAATTATTATTTATTTTACATTGTTTTAATTTTTATTTATTTTCAGATGATTTTTTAGAAAAAAAAACAAAGATTTATATATTTAAAAACACAAGTATTTTTAATTAATTGTTCTAAAGCCGAATGTTTTTTTATTATGAAAATGTTATTTAAAACTGAAATAATTTTTTGATAAATGAAAATTTTTGCAAGAAAAATATCTGAGATACTGAAAAATTTATTGAGATTACATGTTTATGAACATCTTATATTTATTTTGTTCATTTCGTTTGTTTTGATTAATACTACTTATTAAAGAGGAAAGATAAATATAAGAAAAAATAATAGAAAAAAAATTCAACTTCATATACGTGGATATATTTATACAAAAAGAGAGAGACGGAGAGAGAGAGAGAGAAATTAACAATTTAGAAAGTGGAGAAAGATTTCTTATAAATTGATTATAGGTATATAAATTAATTTTAATATATCAATAAATGATAGATTTTAAGATATTGAAGAATCATTATAGCATGATATTAAAGTCTTTTCTTAGATTTTGCTACTCAGTCGTACATCCGTCATTAACAAGGAATGACAGTTATCGTTACTCTTTTCATTGTGGTTTTGTGCTACTGAAGAAAACTTGTGTAACGATCTATGATAAGCAATTATAAAAAACAGTACTGATTCGATAAGTCAAACTCGTTTGTTGATAATGACATCATTCAAGAAATTTGAAAAATTAGAAGAAGTACTACAATTGTTTTTGTTACCTAATTATAATATTGTCTCAACAACTTATCTTGATTTATTATTGACACAAATTGCCGATGACAAAACAGAACGTGAGTAATTTTGAATTATTTTTTTTTCACTTTTCTGTAATCCTAACCTAAGAAAATTTTCAAATACTTTTTCTATAATTATAAATTTTGCTAATTTAAAAATATTAATCTTATCATTAATGCATATTTCTTAAAGGAATAATTATATATACTGTATTGTTGAAATGATTTTTTTCTTTTTTAATTTTTGATTTCATTAATTTTTTTTTATTATTTAAAATAGTTAGACAAAATCATCGACAGCTTTTTCTATCATGGATCCCAAAAGCTTTGACAATTTGGAATTTAGATCAAAAGCCATGTCAAGCTGTTATTTCATTTACAATTAAACTTGTGGGTTTAATAGCACAAGATGAAGAGTCATTTAAAATCTGGTATTGTGACGATGTTTATAATAAACTTTGCAACGTATTTCGCTTACGTGAAAATGACTTATCAGCATCTATTAAAATGGCATATACATCAATGCTGTGCAATTTAATTCAACATTCAAGCGGTAGACAATGGGTGAACGAATCAGGTGTATGGAGAGATATGATAAGCTTTGCGCATCTAAATCACACGCTTTACGTAACAAGAGAGAGTCAAAAATTTGTTTGGACACTTTTACTTTATGAATCAAAAAATACAAATTTTTGCAAAGATATTATTATTGCTGCTGTGTCACCCTTGACACAAAATATATGCAATGCACAAACTCATGTGATTTTGGAAGAAAATTATATGAATGATAATGCTCTTTTGTGCACTACTTTAGATTTATTGACCAGCATTCTTGAAAATACACTTTTTCACAGTTTGGACAATACTATTCCTTCATTGATTGAAGAGCTTGCTAATTTAGAAACACGATTAAGAGCTCTTTTTGAAGCTTGTATCAGTACTCGTTTTTTACAGCATATACTCAAATTATTGCTTCTTTCATTGTTTAAAAGATTAAAGGATGGAATTAAAGCTCCATTGGAGAAGGTTGATGATGAAGCTAATGAAAAATTTCGTTTTGGTCTTTGTTATATGAGCACGTTACTTCTCTCCAAGAAATATGTTCTTGACATTGTCAGAATGAATAAATACTCTTTCATTTATTGGAAAAAACTCAAATCACTTTGTGAATTTTCTTTAGGATTGCCACATAAATTTGAACATCAAGTTATTTGTTTAATGGTAAGTTTTTTTTTTTAAATCAATTTTTCAGCTTGTAGAAAAAAAAATTAATTTCTATTTTTTATTATTCTAAAAATGTTTTATTTCCAACTTTATAGGTAATGCCGTTGACCTCAACTTACGGAGCAAAACGTACAATGCATGACTTTTTTGAAATATATATTAACAAAATGTTTGAAATAACATGTACTGCAATTCAAAGAATATGTTACAATGTGAGAGATGTAATATTAAAAACTGATCTTCCTTTGGAATTAATTTGCAAGTCATCAATTGAAATGCTAATGGAGATTATCAATATTATGGACAGGGTATGAAAATAGTTTTCAACTATTTTTATATTTTTTACCCGATTTTGTTATTTTTATTCTCTATCCTTTTTTTTAAATTTCTTTTTTGCAGGATGTAGCAATAATTATTTTTCAAACAATGTGTTATGTATTAAAAAATTATGCTCCAGCAATTGAAAATTCATCTGATTGTTGTGTTAAAACTCAAGCTGAACGTCAGAAAAAATCTTCTATTAAAATATTACTTGATGGAGAACCAATAACTGAAAGACCAATTTTACTCGGAGCACTTCTCGATGGTCTCATAACAATGACGGAGAAATTTAAATTAAAATGGCAAGAATGTGTAGAGACAATTTGTATTTTGTCACTCGCTCAACATATTCTTGATCACTCTGGAGTTTCACCAACGGTATTGTTTATTATTCTATTAATTTTTTAATTTTATAAAAATAAAATTGATTGTTAATAAAATTTTAATTTACAGATTTGCGTTAAAGCATTAAAACTTTGTAAATTAGCAATTCAAAATTTTATGCCACCACATTTGGCACTGCTTGTTGATTCTGACAGTCATATGAATTACATTGGACCAACATTGTTCAAAAGGCTTCATAATCCTAACTGGGAAGTTGTTGACAGTGTATTTGAGGTTTTAAATACCATGGCTACAATTTCTGAAGATAGTATGTAACATAAGGCTAGAAATTTAAAAAAAAAAAATAATTTAAACAAATTTTTGCAAATAAAATTATTTTTTGTAGAATACCCAGCATTTCAGGACTTTCTTCTGAATCATCAATTCCTGCAAGTTGCTGCTTCTGTTTCCATGAGTGACAGCGAAAGTTATGTAAGAGCTTCAGCGCTAATTTTCCTGGCAACAACAGTCAGAATAGAAAAACTCTGGACCACTACATTATCTGAATTGGAATTACCAGTAGGTTTTTTTTTTTTTTTTTGAATTTTCATTCATTCAATTTACTTCTACAAATTTGTATTAGTAATTAATTAATAATTGAATTTTTTTCATTTGTTTCTAGGAAAAAGCCATTCACTTAATTAATCAAGAAAGTGAGGCAATTGTACGAAGAGAGGCCGTGTCCCTTCTTACGGAATTATATATTCATCGTCAATGGCAGTAAGTGTTAATTGAGCAAAAAACGTTTTGTTTTAATTTGCATTAATTTTGTTTGTTTTATATATAGAAAAGCAAGTATTGATGTTATGACAAATGCAATGGCAACTGCAGCTGTTTTGGATTTACATTGGGAAGTAAAAGTGAATGCACTTCAATTTTGGAGACACTTTATAAAATCCCATCTTACTGATCAAGGAATGCTTGATGGATCATTTCCTAATGTCACTTTTTCGAAAGAGCATAGAAAAATCGTACAACTTAACGAGACTGAAATCAAACGAAGAGTTAATAAAGCTCTAGACGATTTGGCAAAACAAAAATGCCTCGGGGTAAGTTAATATTTAATTAATTTTTTTTAATACTCAAAAAGATATACAATTTTAAAAAAAAATTTTAAATTAGGTAATTTTGCAATGCTTGAAGGATGACAGTGACTTTGAAGTGTGCAAAGAAACAGCGAAAATTATAAGTAGACTCAAAACTTTTTTGGTTAAATATAAAATTAATGAACCATTTCCTGTGGTACAACTTCCAAAGGATAGTGCAACTTTAGACACAACATATGTGAGGCCAGCGAATTTTGAAAATTGCAATTCAGGAGAAACAAAAACTAATTCTTCAAATGTAATTGATGATATTGTCAGTAAAAACGATACAAATTTGTTGTCAGCAATTTATGAGAATTCAATGAAAATGGATGATGAACAAAATAATGAAGATGAAAATGAAACACTAAAAACAATAGCTAATGTAACGAGACAAGATTTTTTGAATGTAATCCTCGAAAAGGATATAAATGCTTATATCGAGGAAAAAAGTTCTTGGCTTACAACATATACAAATAGTTTTGAGTCAGTCCTCGATGATATTTTAACACTCTATGAACATAATGATGTGAACTCAATGGACTGTTACTAATTTCTATTTTTTTTTACATACTCTTATGTGCCTTTTATATTATAAATAATGCACTCATTTGTACCTATAGAAATTGTCTTACTTGTTTCTTTTTAAAAATGAATTATACCATTATTTTTTCAATGCATTCTTTATTACTGGAATGTATGACACAAAACTGAGATTTTTAAAATACTGTCTTTGCGCGCGTTATCAAAATATTGAAATTTTGATATATCGTTAACATTCTTACAAATATATATATATTATATAATTTGTTCACAAATTTTTTAAATTTTTATAACAAAATATTATCTAACATTTTTTTAAATTCTAAATCACTTTTCTTAAATTTAAATTAACATTATCTTATATTTCTTTGAATACTGCGAATTATTTATAAAATATAATTCACTTTTTTTTTTTTAAAGATAACAATTTTTTCTTTGATTTAAACGTAAATCAAATTTAACTTTTACTTATAATTATTTTCACTATAATAGAATTTAATGAAAAAATAACGATATCTAAATTATGAAAAAAATTTTGTTCAAAAAACAAATGTTAATTTATTAGGTCCTGAAAATTGTCTTCTTGAAAGACAGGAAGTAATTCCGCGTAAGTTAGATTATCATCGGACCATACATTTTCATTTAAATCAACCGATGTAATAGTTGGTTGATTTAAATCAAGTATTACATCACCTTCATTTGCATAATTGAAGCCATTAATTAAATTACTTCTTACCTGATAATCAATATTTTCATTATCTATTTCTTGAGATGAGAAATCGTACTCCTGAAGTAATTGAGATGTCAAAAAAGGATCCATTTGAATTAAAATTTCATTTGTTAAATCATCACAACTAGAATTTTCTTCAATGTTTTGAATGTTATTAAAATCATTGATATTTCTTGTATCCTGCATGGCAAGTTTTGTTATATCCATTGGTAATTCACTGTCAACTTGAAGTTTTGCTTTCACCGAATTGTCCCATCCATCGTCGATAACTTCAATGATTTGTGATGATTTTTCACTTGAAGATGGTACATCAGATAATTTCAATAGCAATTTAGATTTTCTATTACGTGATTTTAAATTTGGTGATAATTTTGATATTTTAGAATTTGTTTCTTCATTCTTCGGTGATGATTTTGAACTTGATGTAGATTCTGGTGAATTGTTTGAACGTGATAGAACTATTTTTAAATCATTTGATTTTGATCGCTTTCTTTTTCGATTAACGATTTCGAAATTATCATAAGATTTATTACTGCAATTTTTATTTTCTATTTTTGATAATTTATTTTTATTCTCTGAAACATTGTTTACTTTTTCTTTTGGTTCATGAATTTCATCAATTCTGTTAATTATTACTGTTGGTTGATTTTTCAAAATTTCTGGATTCTGCAAAATTATTTCTGAATTATTAGAAATTATTTCAGCATCTTTTGAACTTTCTTTATCAGATATATTTGAACTTTGATTAAATTTATTTGAAATTACTTTTGATTTTTTAGATTTTGGCTTTTTTGATTTTTCTGTAATTACTTTCTTTTTTTTCGGCTCCTTTGGTTTATTGGTTGCACTTACTTTTTTTTTTAGAGAAATCATTTTTGGTTTTAAGAAAATTTCTTTTGTTTCTTTTTTAACTGCTTCTGATAATTTGTTAAAATTTTCTCCTGATTTCAAACATGGACAATAATTTATAATTACATTTGAATCATTAAATGTTTCTTCTACTTTATTCGTTATTATTTCTGGTTCTTTAATTATTATTTTTGACTTAAGAATCAATTCCGATTTTTTTATAATGGACTTTGAAGTTTTTGGTATTGATTCTGGTTTTTTAAACTGATGTTCCTCTTTATTAGCGAGTGTTTTAAAATTGATAAATTTTGCCTTTGGAATTTTTAAAAGCGTTTGAGATCTCTTGATTTGTTCAATATTTTTAATAACACTTGTTGGAGATTCCGTTTGAGATTGAATTTCATTTGATTTAAGTAGAAAATTATTTGGCAATATTTGTGAACAAGTAGGTTGAATTTGAGAGATATTATAATTTTCTTTAATAATTGGTACAGTTTTTTGAGTGTAAAGCTGTCCGTCATTCCAAATTAAAGGCTGTTGAAGAACATTTGATGGTGCTTGAAGATAATTAATATCTTGATTTAATGGCACTAACTTTTGTATCACAGACAAAGTTGGTTTCTTAAGTTGTTGTGTTTTATGAACAATTTTTTGTTGAGCCATTAAATTGTTATTTTCTTGAGCAATTTGAGAATTTCGATTATGAACTTTAAGGCACATTGGTTCTTCTTGTAAATTAGAATTAATTGAATCTCTAAAAGTTACATTTGTATTGGATATTTGAAAACTTTCATTATTATTATTATTATTATTATTCTTTGGTGATTGATTCCGGAGATTGTTATTTGAAACACTTGAAGTATTAATTTGTTTTAAGATTTCATTTTTTGATAATTCGTTCATATTGTAGAGAATTTGAAGACCAAGTATTGATAATGATAGCTGTTCTGTTGTATGAACACTAATTTGATGTTGATGCATTTCTACAGGTGTTGCCCCTGAATATGGACACACGATACATTGATAAATACTGTTCAGGGTATTAAGTTGAGGAACTGATTGATTTCTTGAATCACAACCTGAAAAAGAAAGTGTATTAAAAACGATGAAGTTCTATTATGAAAATAAAAATATGTAATATTATTTTTAAAAAAATGAATCGATAACATACCACATTAAAATATATATAAACCTAAACTTTTCTTAAATAAAATTTAATAACACATATTAATTTACACAGATTAAAAAACGAAATTTAAAATAATTATATGTTTAATTTAAAGGTTATATTTATAAAACTAGAATATTAATTTTTTTGGCGATTTGAGAACGATAAACAAAACAAATACAGTATATGTTTCAAAATAAAATTGTAACAATAGAAAAAATTTATTTAATGCAACACAGTGAAATAAGTATAATTTACCTGCTGAATTAAGAAAATCACCGGTATTGACTGCATTTTCTGGCGTCATTTTCTTGTTATTCATTTTTGCCTATCAGTTCTATCATCAGTCGTATGGAATGTGTAACTTGATATGTGTTATCAAAAACGTACTAACAGAAATTCTGCAATGTTTAGCATTACGACTTTGAACAATTATGGGAAAAATATCACATTGTTTTCTATATAATAACACCACGCGTGTCTTTTGCTAATTTACTACATACTAAATTTCAATATACATACATACAAACACATAAACAGATCAGCCGGTAAATTTTAAACAAACAAGAACTTCCTTCACTCTATTTGAAATTGCTGTGAAGTTAGTCAACTAGTGAATCGATTAGTATCGATTAATCAATTCTAAATCTATTTAAATTAATAACGAAATAAATTACTAAAATGTTAAATTTTAAAAGAAAAACACGAATATTAATACGTAAGAGTGATTAAAAGGAAATAATTTAAAAATTTAGAAAATATTGTTAAAATTTGATAAAATAAATTAAAGAACCCGCGGCACCACTTTTAGATTCGTCCCTGATGCCGGTGCCTTTATCTTCAATTGGCGCGAAGCGTTGTTTAGTTTCACGCAAAGCGTCTGACGAGAATGTTGTTTAGGATTGATTTGGATAGTTCTTGTTACATTTAAAAATAAATATAAAAACTATTATTAATAAAGTATTCAATTTAAATAAGAGTTTTATATAATTTAGTGTATGATAAACAAAAGGAAAGTTTGAGTGAAGTGTGAACTAGTATATATTTTTTTTCTTTTTGATTTTCAAAAAATGTCGTCTTTTTATTTTCGTGAAAAACCTAGAGTTAGCGACAAATTAAGAGGCAAAACTGGAGATGAAATTTTACAAGAAATTAAACAACATTTTGATGAAGACACAAATTCTTTTTTTGAACCATCAAACATGAGAATGTCTCGAGATCCTTTTGAACGGCATACAAATTTTCCCAGAGTGAGTTTTTATATTCTTTTGTTTTTTCCAATATTACACAACAATTATCACTTGACGATATAATCTCCATTCAACTTCGAAATAAATTTAATATCTCTTCTTGAAGTTGAGTTAAGAAAAATGTAATTGTTTTATATATTTTAAAATATAAATTCACATAACCTCATTTTTTTAATAGTTAAACCGTTAAACACTCGATTTAAAATTTAACGGAGATAAAAGATAAAATGAATTAAACTAATTTTTTCATTTTTAATTAATATTTAATATTTTTCACTGTTGTTATCATTAGTTTAATTGATTTACTTTTACCTTTGTAATTAAATGATTCTCTCTTTTAATGTTTCTTTCTCTTATCAATTTCTTTTAAATTTATATGATTTAAACAATGAATAAAAAGAAACAATGTATTTTACTATGTAGTAAATAATATAGTTATAAATAATGATCCTCTTATTCATTTTTTAAAATCAAGTGATAAATAATTGCTTTATTAACACGAATTATTTAAATGTTACACTGTTGACATTATTTATGGATACTTAAATAGATTAGAAAAAATTTTCTTTTAATATGTAATTTCAGGTCATTGAATAATTTGCTTTTATATTAGATAACTTTTAAATTAACACTACGCAATAATAGTGATTAGCCTACAAAAGTTTTACGCTGTGATAATTTTTTATCAAGAACTCATAAGTTTTACGTGTCACTATAAATTAATGTAGTTCTTAATCTGTTTTTTCACGATCATCATTCAAAATTAAAATTTTTTATTATAGTTTGATCACTTATTCTGATTATTAATGCGATCATCATGATGTTAATGAATGGATTCTTTCAACACCGATACATATCGACGCCTTTACATTCAATTATAAATGTTCTGCAATTATTAGCGGTTATTCCCTTCTGAATATATATATATTTTTTTAAAAATATATTTTCTATAAAATAAGAAAATTAATCATTTCTTGCGCATAAATAATCAATTCAAGTAACATAGATTATTAATGTAAACCGTCTGTGTTCTAAATCTTTGAATTACGCGCATATTCATAATATATTTTTCTATAATAAAATTTATTTTTCGTAAAATTTTTATATTCTCCACATGAAACGTTAACTTGCATTATATTTTTAAATTGAACGATTTCCTGTTGTCATTAATCTTAAAAATCCTTCCTTTTTCAAAAGGAAATCCTTGAAATCAACTCACTCCACCCCAATTTCATCGAACCACCTTAGGAATAATAATTTCTGCACCTTAGTGACTCATCTTCTTTTCGTTAGGGTTTTATTTCATTCCTTCACATTTATTATAGAGTAGAGACGTTATAATTTTCTAAATTCGTACTCTCAATTATTTTTATTAAAAAAGAAATAAAAGACTATTTATTTTTATTATTATAAAAAAATTGAATATAATGATTTTTTGTTGTTTTTGTAATTGTTGGCAAAAAGGTTGTTGAACTATTATTTTTGATTTTACACGAGAATTATAAACAATTATCAAAGAATAACAAAATTTTTTGCAATTAAGTCATTTTTTTGATGATGGAATTTGAGGATCTACTAATTATAAATTAATTGTTATAAACAATTTTTTTAAAAATAAAATTACACTGGCGACAATCTGACTATTTAATTTTGCAAAGATTTTATTTTTATGCTATTGGGCAGTGAGCCAAAATGTTTTTATAGCAAAATGTACTTTCGCTTTATACGACGTTTCAAATTACAAATTTTAAATAAGAAAAATATTCCAAATAGAGTATATTGTTTATAGTTTATAGAAATACTTTTTTTAAATAAATTTTTTAAAAATTATTTTTATCAATAATCTTAATTAAATTATTATAATAATTAATATTTAATATTAATAATAATAAATAATTAGTAAATTATAGATTATATTGATTGTATTTGATTCAGTGACAAATTGCAAAGAAAGTTTCTTTTTAATTTTTTGTGCATAATGAAAAAAACTTTGAAAGTGAGTCAAGCACTTTTTTTTTTAGTTGCTTTTATCTTTTATATTAAAATCTTTTCAATATTTAAAGTATTCAACTATACAAACGTTAACACTATTTCTTTTTAAGCAATTCTTTATGAAATGAAAAAAAAACAGTTAAAAAGAAAACTGTTAAGAACGTCAAAAGAATAAATTAAGATTCATGTTATTTTGGTTTCTAAATGAAATTTTAGAATCAATCTTACAAGATATATTTTTGTTACTTACAAGTATATAAATAATTAAACTGAGAACTTGAAAGTAATAGAAATTTAAAATAAATTATTTTTTTGAATTTTCAAAAATGAATTCTATTGAGAAACCATAGTTTTATTATTTTTTACTAAAGTTTCATAAAATGTTTTGACGATTATATTTTTGAAAGCCGAGCTTTCTCAAGTTTCATTAGTAAAAATTGGGGACTTTATAGAATTGTATATTATTTACAGTTTCATGAATATTTAATAACATAAAAAAGAGAAAAAGGAGTCTTGAAAGAGAGAGAGAGATTTTGCTTCCCTGTTTTTGGAAAGACGCCAAATTTTCTTTGTTGATATTTGATCACACATGAACTCGATTTTATCTTAAAAATACATTTCAAACAAGAAAGTATATAATTTAGAAAGAAAATAAAATTATATATACTAAATACTTGAATTTTTTTGTTTAATTTTTTTTAAACTGATTTTTTCCTGTTTTTTTTTTTTAATTAAGCGGATAAGTTATTAATTAAATTATTAAATGTAAATTGTATAAGATAAATTTTTCACTATGTGATATGGAAAGGGGAAAATAGTTTAAGTCGTTGGCCACGAAGAAGTTAGAGAACGTTCGAGATCTCTCAAAATAGAAACCATTGATCCTAACAGAAGGAGAACTTCAAATTTGATTTACACTCAATTTAACAATATACTTATTGTTTCTCATTAGATTTTCATTCATTTTTGCGGCAAAAAAATTCTTAAAAAAAAAAAAAAATAGTCAAATATTTCCCAAAGTGTCTAAAATATTAAAAAAAGAATCTATCAACAAAACTCTTAACTTTTATTTATTGTGACAAGATCGCTCAAGGGTCGCTGCCATTCTCGTTTTCTTCAACGCGAGATCTTTTCTCATCTATTCCTGGATTCCAAACGAGAAAGGCTAATGCATCGCTTTGCTGCTTTTGAATCTTTCTCAAATCTTTGTCTGTAATCTATATACAATTATTTTTTTTTCTCAAGTCAAAAAAAATTAATTTCACTTACAGATTTTAATCGATAAAAAGTTAGAAGAAACATTTTTTTTTTACTATTTTTGTTCCTTATCAAATTTATTTGACCTTTTTTTTTATAAAATTTTCAAAATTTATTATAATATTATAAATATTAAATAATTTATTTATGTCACAATTTCTCTTTCACTATATATATATGACAAATTCTAAAACTTTTCTAAGCACAAATCAAGGTTTATGTGGCTTTCCCAGACTAAAGAGACGATTCTCTGTCATATTTCGTTCTGCTTGAAATTGTGCGAGTGGTCGTCCAATTTTAACACGATTCTCGTCTGAGAAAGAGAGAGAGAGAGACGATTTGTGTTAAAGGTGTACTATTTCAAAGGGTTTCTCTCTGGCAATTAATTTTACTTGGAAATTTGCACAAAATTTCTCGTTTTCCAAAACTTTTCCTGTGATATATATATATATATATATATATATATATATATATATATATATATATATATATATATATATATATATATATATATATATATATATATATATATGCTTCTTGCTATATTTAATAAATATTTTTTATATTGAGATATTATTTTATATAGATCTGATGACAGCGTTTCATTTTTCGAAATGAGATCTCATTTCTTATGTTAATTTTTCCGTTTCCTCGTGACTCATATGACCCTCATGATTATAATGTGACAGCACATTGAAGCTCTGCTCTTTTCCTTTCTCCTATACATTAACAATACACACGTGACATACTGTAATAAGAAGGTGTCAATAATGTCGAAACACCTTGCTATATTTGCCAACACGCCATATATTTTCTATTTAATTTTATTCCATTTTTCTCTATAATTAAAATAATTGTTAACTAATAATTCTATTTTATTTTCAAAAAATTAATATTAATCTCTATAGAGAAATATTTATAAAATTATTTTAGTTATTTTACAATAATTAAAATTAAATTATTTCTTATAAGAAATATTAATTTTTATGAGATTCCTATTTGAATTTTGATTGAATTGGGTATTAGACAATTTGATCTAACACTGTTAAGTGGCATTTTTGAAGTTTGTCCAAAAAGTAATGTGCTAATTTATTGCTTCTATACTCGTGCACCTGTATAATAGTTACACTGTCTCTCGCTGTATATATATATATAAGATCGTCTTTGGCAAGTGAATTATACAATTCGTTCTCTACTGGTATGCCTCTTATGTTACATAAGAATAATTACAATAGCACTATCCATGTCAAATTACTGGCACATAATTCACAAATTATTTTATTACTTTTTAATATGAAATGAAAATTAATCCGAGTACCATTTCTCTCTTCATTATTTTTCAAAAATAAAATTCTCGAACAATATTTTAAAATCAATTTTTTTTTATCTGCAAAGATATATATATATATATATATATATATATATATATATATATAGATAAGTTAATATAATCTGTGCCACTCCCATCATTATTATTCTGTATAAGTTTCTATATGAACAGTTTTTGAGCTGTATTTTTGTCCGAAAAAAAATTTTTTTTTCTCGAACTTCTGATATCTTCTTTATATATCCTAAACACGTCAACTCTTTTGTCATGGAAATCACTCTAGAAAAATATATATCTGCTAAGAATGATTTATAAAAATATATTCAAAAAAATTTGTTCATTACAAAATTTTGTTTTGAAAATTTTTTTTTTTAAATCAAATTTTTGAGTGTAATAATTTAATATAGAATAAATAAATTATTAAAAAACATTAATTTTATATGAAAAATTGAAATTTTTATACTATTGAGCGTTTAAAAAGGCTAATTTGACAAATTATTTTTTTTACTTGTTGAAAATAAAATTATTCCATCAGTAACGACATGTGTTAACAAATGGAAAGTCAAAATGGCCGCAATGATCCAAGAACCTGTCTCTTTCTTATATTATACCAGGAAGGTGTTGACGTCACAAAATGGGAGAGTAGTAACATTGCTAGTCAAGAATACCTCCTCAGAGTTCATGTTCTCCTAATGAATCTATCGATCACCGTAGATCATCGATCGTCATTATCGATGATCCTACAACTTTTCGAGATCCCTCTATTTTTTTTTCTTTTTTTATTCAGTTCGATTAATTCTTATAAAAATTCGAATTTTTTAATTAATTTAAAAAGAAATTTTTTATCTCTTTTTTTATTCCATATTTTTTTTGAAACTATTTAGTATAATAAATTTCCACTGAAAATATAAATAATAATAAATTAATAAAAAAAATTCAAGATTATTAGAATTTTTCTTTTAAAAAAATCTTTCAAAAAGTGTTTCTATTGATAATTACAAAAAAAAAACATCATGTTGATAATTTAAATAAGTGGTTTAAAAAAAAAAAAATATTTTTCTGGCAAAGAGAAAAGTACGCATAGATCACGTAAGATGGCAACACTTGAAACTTTTGAAATTGAATTTTGTATATGAACTGAATTTATAAACAATTATTCTTTTTTTTTACAATTTTAAAAGTTATACAACAAAAAGAAAATAATTCATTGAATTATTTTTTAAATTACGACGATACTACCCACGTTTATATTTTGAGCTAACAAGCTTTATATCCATTGAGACGAAAATTTAGAATAACGAAGTGTAACAAATTTTACATTGTTCGTTAACTAGATAAAAGTAGAGTTATATATATATATATTTTTTTTTTCTGGAACAAGAAATCCTTGCATTGAAAGTACTGCGATTTCTATTTTTAGACTATATAATAACCTTCTCATGAAAAAAAAACATGCGTTTTTTTTTATTGTAACTTTGTTTCATTAAATTTTTGTTATAATTTACGAGACTTGAAGGTGTGCTTCATTTTTTTATTATTTAAGACACTACACAAGTGACTCATAAATTATAATTAGTTGTTATAAATTCTCTCTCGATTCATTTTTTAATTAGCCTTTAAAATATAATATCCAGAAATATGGAAAATTTTTGTCGAAATTTTTAAATTGAAAAAAATTAATCATTATTTTTGCGCAACACATTTAATTTAAAATTCTGAATATTATCAAAAGGTCAATTTTATGATCGCGTGCAGGTGTTTCAAGTTTCATTAACTAAATTTCCAAGAACATATAACAATTGATTTGTGTATAGAACGTTGTATGTGAATAAATTCTAAATGTAAAAAAAATGTTCACTTACTTTTTCTTTTCTTTAAAAATTTTTCTGGTACTTTTAAAAGAGATTTCCGCGACTCAAATGGCGTTCTGATTTTGCAATCAACTTATTATATTTTGTAAAATATTCCATAATTGAGACTTAAAACTCTCAACAAAAGTTTATTAGCTGCACATATTTGGAAATCAGCCAAGAATATATAGAGACATTTCATAATGTGTATGCCCTTCGACGGCTTAATTTCCGCTTCCGCTTATACACTTGAAAAAAAAATTATTATTCTATATTAAATTAAATTCCAAATATTATCAGTTTAATTAAAACTTGATCAATAAATTTCACAAACAAAAAAAAAAAAAGAAAACACTTTATAATTAATTTAATCATTCTTTCTACTAATAATTTTACCAATTTTTCACGAGATATATATTTTTTTTCTAATTTAAATAGAAATATCAATAAAATTTTGTAGTTCCGAATTGCATATATTTAATTTGCGTGAAACAAGGACGACTTTTGCAGTCCGTACACAGAATAAATGTGTTGAAATACAAAGCGTATTTTTGCATGCAGTCAAAGAAAAATAGAGATCTTTTGGAACATTGCCAAAATCCAATCGTATGACTAACATTCAAATAAGAATTTTATAGTTCAGTAGTACCTGACCCTTAAGATAGGTGAAAAAAAATTCTCAAAACAATAGTCACAATGTTAAAAAAAGACGCACTCGAATAAAAATAATCCTATCATTCCATTTCATCTTTTTTTTTTTTTTAAATTCAAATTTTACCTTGAAAATATTGATTCATTTTTAATGTATAATTAGTAAAAAAAAAAAAAATTTAATAATACTTTATAATTCTCTATAATGAAAATATTATAAAAATTTAGTTATATCTTAAATGATTTCGATAAAAGGACTTTAGTAATCTCTTAATTAAGTCAAAATGCTACCATAACGATAAAGCAAAATTCACGGGTAATTTATCTTTTTTGAAGAAATTTATAATGTAGGCATATTACCATTACGCCTCGGTGCCGATGATCGCATCTTGTCGCTTCCATATATAAAAATCGTCGTCCCTGCAGTTTCCTGCTTGCAAAGAACTCAAGGGGGGAAGTGTATACGTTTTCTATAAAAGGAGCCAGGTGAACGAGTCAGGCAAACAACCTTGCCTGGCGCCCCGCAAAATGTATAAAAGAAAGTTTTCTGAAAAAAAAAAAAAAAAATTATTGCATTGAAAGCCAGATCTGAAATTAATACAAAAAAAAAATTACAACGATGATTCACTATAAATAAATATAAATTTTTATCGAAACTTTTTACTGGTCAATGATTTAAAAAAAAAAATAATAATAATTTTCACCATTTTGTAGGAAGAAAAATTAATTATTTGCATTACAATCCTTTTTTTTTTTAGTTGACGAATTTTCTGAAAATAAAAGAATAATTACAAATTATATATATACTTAGTATAGTACAATTATTTTTATACATGAGGTTTATAATATTTACAATAAATATATAACTATAATTGTAATTCTGAAAAATAATTTAAATATTATTCTCTAAAAAAAAGGAAAAAAAAACTAGTGACTTACCGGAAGAAAAAGATTCACTGTAGAAAGGACAATCACGCTGTAATTTGTAAATTTTTGATAATGTAAATTCCTCTCAAGAGACCACGTGTTTGCAGTTGACATTTCGTAGCACGTGTATACTAGACAACAAACGCCACCTCCCACAGTTTTCATTTTTAACTTCCGATAAAGTAGCGCCACCTTCTTAAAACAGCATCATCATCATCATCTGCCCCACTTCTTTCAGTTTATCGAAACTCAACTTTTCTTGTTAAATCATCATTCTTTAAAGAATTGTCGAGAAGTCTAGAAACTTCTTCTCATCTATTGAGACCATGTTGTTGTAGAACTCTCTGGAAGTTTCGCGACTTGGTTTGCGCGCGCATCACGTGGTGTCGCAGTGCCAACACATTTAAGTTGTTCCCCCGCCTTCTCATATGACAGTATCTCAATAGTTTTCAGTGTGGTTTAATGCGTGACACTCACGCTTTTTTTTTTTTTATTCTATGCAGAATTTAAAGTGCATTCAACAACAACAAATAAGTTGTCAAAAAATTGAATTCATTCTTGGTGAATCTAAAAAAGAAACAGTGAAAAAGTGATATAGTTCAATTACTTATTTTTTTGAAGCTGAAAATATTAACTAACCAAAATCGAAGGAGAAAAAGAGGATCAAATTATTTCCAGTTTTTTGAAGCAGAGATTCCGGACAGAAATAATCTTTAAAAATCGGTAACTGACAAGATTTTAGAAGCGTGTTGGCATCGCTCGCATAACCTCTACCGGCATTTTTTTAGCGAGCTTCTTTTAGCCTGTAAAACAAAATCAAATTCATTAATAACTAGGCTATTTTTTTTTTTTAATAAATAGCCTTAAAAAAATATCCTGTGATTATAAAATTTAAAAAAAAGGAATAAGCACGTTTTTAAAACAGAGTCCAAGCTATGGACTCGCCTGTCATGCTGGACAACGCATCCAAATTCGGACGAGGGATCGATCTGGATTGCGATTTCCCTGTAAGTGCCCTTTCTCAAAAAAAAAATTCCCTATCATCATTCCTGATCAAGGCAAATGTTGAAAAAATATTTTTCTCAATTTCCCCTCCACGTGTCCCCTTCCACGAATTTTTCCAAAAAAACTCTTTGAATCAAGGTGACATGCGCGATGATACAATTTTCGTCAAGGTTCCTTCTAAATTGTTTGAATATTTCCCCAGCTTCTTATAACATAATATTTTCCTCGTTTTTATTATTCTTTGTTGAAAAATATACATTTTAACGTTTTATCTAATTGATCAAAAAATTCAAGATCTACACCCAAGGTGCCAATTACATGATTCAGAATCATTTTATACGGCTTTTGCAAATTATAATTTATTAACAAGAAATCCTTTAAAGAAAAAAAAAATTACAATTTATTGTATTGAAAAAAAAAAATAATGAAAATATTTTCTAGTTTAAAGAAACCTTGATCATCACAAAAATGAACAAATTCCAAAATAATTTCTTTACAAAATTCATAAATTCTGAATAATGAAAAATTATTTTGATTAAAAATTTTTTGCTTTGCTTACTGCTTGCTTCTTACAAACAATTTTTCATGCACAATATACAAAAATTTTTATACAGATTTATATATAAAAAGATATAATTTGACATGTTTTCAAAAATATTTTTGACTACATTTTAAGTGTCACACGTCAACTTTATTCTAATTTTATTTTTTATTTTGTGATGTTGTATTATTATTTTTTTATTTGCTGTGCATTTTTCACGCTGAAATTGTTGCTTAGTATCAGTTTCATTTTGTTTCCCCGCGTTTCGACGATGTTACGTGGAAGTTAGAAATAACTTTTCCGTGCAATGACGTCGAAACTCTCATCTTATGTTCTTAACGTGACTATATTCTTTTGGCCTGTGCTTTTAATTTTCAGTCAATAGATTTTTTTATCACCTGGCATGATTCATCTCGAAAAAAAATGTATGTCACAAAAAAAAAACCCCCTGGATATAATTAATGTTATTTTATACTCATTAACCATCCACATAATTATTTTCTATTAAAATTAATTTATGCTTTTATCCTTGTTACCCAATATTTTTATATTTAAAAAAGAAAAAATGTTACAAAATCATTTTTGTATTTTGATTTGGAACGAGATATGATTATACTCTTAAAATCCAAGTGTCTCTCTCGTCTATACGTATAAATAAAATTAATTTTATATTTTAGTTCGTGATCTAAGCCAACTCTTTACTTGAAGTAACCGTAATGTTTTTCCTTCGAGGAACAAAAAAAAAAAAAACCGGTTTTGGATAACCGGCACGAGCAAATTTTCGTATATTTACGATGTGCCAAGTCGTCGAGCCTTCTTCCAATAATGACGTATATAACATATTATCACGTGGGCGCGATGATATCGCAAAAAAAAAAGAAAATCTCGAGAGAGAGTTGAATTTACTTTTTTATACATAGACTTTGATCTACAAAAACAATTTATTTTGCCTATTTTTTTTTTCTTATTTTTTATATATTTCAAGAACTTGGATATTAAGAATTTAATCGTTTCTTTTATTGATCTATATTTGGGGCAAAAAAATTCGTCTTAATATTATTTTCAAAATTATCAATTAAAATATTTATCTTGTATAGTAAAACGAGTTTTATTATTGGTAGTTGAGCAAAGTAATATAGGTGAAGTAATTTAATTAATATGGCTAATTGACAAAATGTCCCTAGAAAATCAAATTTATTACGCATGATCGATTTTTAATTTGCTTTTTTTATTTCAAATTAAAAACTCTGAACTCTGAAAAAAATCTTATTTCACAAAAATTGGATTCTTTTGGCAAGAATTCCAAAGAAGGAATGATTATTTTAGCCAAAGATGTATATATATATATATAAGAGGGAATGTTTAAGCCGTGACCTACTTTTTCAATCAAATGATACTTATGGTCACCGTGACATTCACCCAGTTTTCAGAGATCAGAGACGATTCACTTTTTTTTTTTTTTTTCTACTGCATTTGTATCTTAACCTTCATTGTAGACGAATTTTTGTCCTTTAATTATTATCAATTTTTTTCTTGATATATTTTTTTAAAACTTATTTAAAAATATCTCTTTTTCTACTGTGAAAATATTGTTCTCAGGCTCAGAAGAAGAAAAAAAAATCGTCATATTAATATTAAATATAGAATTTTTTTTTAATTACAGGAAATTATTACGTGTGATCCTGTCTGACAATAGCAGACAAGAATATTGTCAATTGATGGAAATAGGTGATAAGGAATTTTATTATAGAGTCACTGCTATAAATAATTTAAATCTTTCATATGACTGATGCTCTATTAATTATTGCTGATTTTAATCATAGACTAGTTAAATTTTTTTTTTTTTGTCTCACAATTTATTAGTCACTGGTCGATTGTAATGTTCTTCATAATTTGCACAACACTGCACAATTTTTTTTTTTTTTTTCTTACGAAAAGCAATTCGTGCTTCTTGTCTTGTACCCTTGAAAATGACCTTGACCCAATAACCGAGTTCCAAAACAGAAGGTCGTCAAACTCTTGTAAACTCTCGCAATTAGTTTACTTTCATTGTTATAATTTCGTTTTTTATGTTAACTCCCTTATGAAAATTCATTATAAGAAAATAATGTTAAAGCTGAAATGTTTTCAGTATAATGTTTTTTGTATAATATTTTCGCGATTATAGATAATTTATTATAAAATTTTTTTTCTCAAATAATTATAAAAATATAATTATTAGAGACTCTGTAATGAAATCATTACAATTTTATAATTATGAAAATGTAATTATAGAAAATAAAATTTTTCACGCGCAAAAATTAAAATATTATAAAATTAAAATTATAAAAATTTAATTACTGAAATTAATTTTGTATTTTACTGATAACTATATATAGTTTTGTAATTTTGTATTTTACTGATAACTATATATAGTTATTAGTAAAATACAAAATTAATTAATTTCTGTAATTAAATTTTTTTAATTTTAATTTTATAATATTTTAATTTATGCACGTGAAAAATTTTATTTTCTATAATTAAATTTTCATAATTATAAAATTGTAATGATTTCATTACAGAGTCTCTAATAATTATATATTTTTATAATTATTTGAGAAAAAAAATTTTATAATAAATTTCTTATAAAAAATTACCTATAATCGCGAAAATATTATATACAAAAAACATTATACCATGAAAACATTTCAGCTTTAACATTATTTTCTTATAAGGAATTTTCATAAGGTCTTATTTTTACTGAAAATAATTTTTTGAATCATTTTTCTAAAATTGAGAAATAAGAGGGGAAAAAAATGCATAAAAATTTGTTACATTAATAGATTTTCTTGGAAAATTTAATTAATGCAGGAATTTTGTGACTGTAATCCAAGAATTTCTGTCATACAGGTGTTTTTCAAACAAAGACTATGAATATTATGCACAAGTAATTATCTTTGAAAATATACAAAATAGAAAAGAATTTTTCGTTTTATTGTTCAAATTTGATTATTTTTATACTATTTGTATCAGATTTAGAAACAATCTTTTATAAGGTAAACGTTTAGCGAAATCTTAAAAATTATCACTTCCTTTTATGAGGATTTGAGTGATTTCATTGCTTGAGAACTAGTGATTTTTTTTTTTTTTTTTTTTTTTTTGTATCTACACTTTGTTATGACGTCACAGACAGAAGCGTGGGTTGGGTTACACATTCAAATATGTTGTTCACGTAATGATCTGTATATCTATAAGTACATAAATTGTTAAACCAGGTACTTAATAGTTGCGGGCAGAAAATTATAAAAGCAATAGGTCAAAGTACAATTGTTTTGTAAACAAGTCCTTTGAACTATAGTACGAGAAAAAATATATTTCAAGGATTTTTTTTCTTATTCTTCGTTTTTCATGGAACAGACAGTAATTTATGTGAATTTTTTCCTCGAGTGCGTAGGCATTTTGGTAGTTTTGACAGTCTCTATGTCAGATTAGGAAGCCATATTTGGTTAGATCTTGATGCCTTTCATATATAACTATATGCGCAAGAGAGGTGTAAATTGATCGAGAGAAGTGGGTCATGTTTTTCAGCGTCTTTGCTTTTTCATATTGAATAAAAAAAAAGGAATTATTTTTTTTTTTTCAGAAAATTGAACTTTATGAAAATATACTCGAGAATGCAATTATTAGTAGGAGGGAATATTTGTCATTCAGAAAAACCGTACAAGTCAAACCAGAAATAAAATCTTGTCGACAAAAAAAAAAAAAAAGAAAAACTCTTGTTAGAAAATTTGCATTACGTGTCTCAACTACATAATTTACATATTACTAATTCTTTTTCATTCTGCTTTTGGAAAGTGGTCGTTTTTATTATTTATTCTAACTTAAGAAATCTTGTTTTGAAAACATTAACTTTTTTTATTCAGTTTTATACCCTGTATTATATTATATTATCTGATAAATTATTATTGTTATGATTATGATTTTAATGGGAAAACGTCTTCTTGAATATATCTTTCATTGCCATCCTGCAACTTCATAATAATAAAATGTTATAGACATGAAAAGTCCTTAAATTCAAGATTCAAATCAAGGAAATAACAATTCTTGACGTACTTAAAGTAATAACCTTCTTTCAAATCTTTCAAATCAATCTCAATCGTTAGCATGGTGATCGATGACTTTACTTGCCATTGAATATTTTCCGCAATATAATTTATTTATTCCTTTTCAATGAACATAGTTAATTCTGAACATAAAAGCTCGAGAGACCGATAAGAAATCGATATTCATTCTTCTTAATGAGGTTTTTCACTCAGAAGGTGATATAAATGGTATACAAAATAGCCACCGTTTTCGCCCACACGAGTATATATTGCTTCACAATCTCATTGCACAAAGACTCTTAAATTCAGTAATAAAAATAGAATTAAAAAATTTTTTCTGAGCATGAATCGTTTTTGTGAAACAGTAGAGAAGAGATATTTTAGTAGTTGCACTTTTCTATTATTTTTTTTAAAAAAACATTTTTTATTGTATTTTCTGTTTCAGGGTTTTAATTTCGACGAGGACGGCTTTGGTAGACGTACAGATTTACGTTCTCATTTGGATGACTTAGCCACTCGTCATCCAGAATTTGCTGATCATTTTCTTGGATCAACTTGGGGTGATATCCCCTTTCAAGGTACATTAAAAAATCGTCGACGAGGCTCTGGTAGTGGAAACAATTATCAAAATCATCAAGACGAGGATACAAAAAGTCAAGCAAGTGGAAGTAGTGCAGCAAGTGGTGCAAGTGCCGTTAGTTCACACGGTGAACCAGAAGTTCGACACGAATTTCAAGAATTTAAACGAAATCCAATTCCTCAATACGGCCTCAGAAATACCGTCGACATTGGTCAACATCAAATAAATATGGATAATCCACAGAAAATTAATCGAAATCAACGATCAATGTCAGCTCCACCAGAAAATAGACAGGAATTTCAACAGACAACTGAACAACCTCGTTTTGTGTCTAGAGTTGAAATTACACCCCAACAACAACAACAAGAGCAAGTGGAAAAAGAAAAATCCCCAGAACCACAAGCTCAACAGCAAAAAACTCAACAACAGGGAAATGTTAGACATATTCCCATTTTTGTTGAAGGTCGAGATGAGCCAGTAATTTCTAAAAAAAGAGATGATGATTCTTTTGCATATTCTTCATCTCCACCGCAATTTCAGTCTCAACCACAGTATCAATCCCAACCACAATATCAATCTCAACCTCAATATCAATCACAACCGCAATTTCAAGCTCCTCCAAATTTTCATAGACCCTCGCATTACAATGAACGATTTGGAAAACAAAATTGGCCATCACATTTTCAAGAAGCATTCTTTGATCAACCCAAATGGGGACGAGAAGAGCCTGAACGTCAATTCACGAGAGATTGGCCTCATCAACATTCACAGCAGTTCCAACATCCCCAACAACAATCACAATTTCAACAACAGCAACAACAACAGAAGCCACAGTCACATCAACAACATCCACAGCGGCAGCAACAACAACATCAAGAGAATCAACAACCGCCTCAACAACAAAAACAAGAACCAGAAGCCCCTAAACCAAAGCAAGTACTTCCTAAAGATCCCCTCGAGAGGGTTGCACTCGTTCAAAATGAAGTGAATTCACTCAACGAGCAGGTGAAAAATTACAATGGCAATTCACGACAAAACAAAGATTACATGTATCTCGATGAAATGTTAACACGAGAATTAATAAAACTCGACGATATTGAAACTGAGGGTAAAGAAAATGTGCGACAAGCGAGAAAAAATGCCATCAAAAGTATACAAGAATCTATAAATCTCTTGGAATCTAAAGTTCCATTACCAGGACAAGAAGTGGAAAAAACAGAATTATCAGAAATAAATAATGAAAATACAACAAATCCATCGACAGAGACTGAACAGAGTGAAGAGCCTGCTGACAACAAACCCATTCCACTTCCTCCGGGTCCCAATTCTTTATCAATTGTTTCTAAAGAAGAAGAGAATCAAATAAGTGCAAACACTTCTGGACAAGTTGAAAATCAAATTGAAATTTCCAAAGTTGAAGAAATTCCAGTTGAGACTGTAGTAACCGAAAATGATGCTAAACTAGAAGAACCTAAGAATCAACTTCCCGATACTTCGACTAATTTATCAGAAATTGAAAATCAAATTTCTAATTCACAGGAGACGCAGGAAATCCTAAAAGCAGCGAAATCACCGAAAAAGGTGAAAAAAACGAAGAAACAATTAGCGCCAGTTTCGGTGGAGCCGATACCTCTTCCTGGACCCAAATCTAGTGATAATGAAACAATATAACCTCGAGCAAAAGCCTCGCGTTTATTTCAAGGATTGAGAAAATTAGTTAGAAACAAAAGTATCTCTCGAAAAGACACTTGAGAAATGAGAAAACAATTTACGCGAGGAAATACATTTTAATCATTAAAAGAGAAATTATATACCTTCAGAGAATTGAAGTGAGAAATTAGGCAATTTAAAAAATAAATAATTGAATAGAAAAGATACGAAATTCACGCACAATATAATATATAATAGTTTATATTTAATTTTAAACTCTATAAAAATCCAAAGATTGTGATGCAATTATTTCTAACGAGTTTATTGAAAATAGAATAACTTGGCAAAAAAAAAATGAAAGAAGAATACAAAATGAATTTATATCGTTTCTATTCGATTTTTGCATAATGCGCCTCTTTTCATTAAAAAAAACGCTGTGCAAATGTCTTCATTTTTCTTATGGTGCCATATCAAATCAATAATTATGCGTAACCTTGGATTATTTATATAAACAATTAATGTTAAAATTATTTTTTTGTTTTGAGAAGTCTATTTTGAGTGTTGGAAAAATAAATTTTTATCTAACACTGGATATAATCCACTTTTTTTTTTGCATGTTTATGAATATTTTAATTTTCATAAAAAAAAACAATTGTTAAAAAATTATGGAAAAATTTACTTACTCGAGAAAAGTATTTAATTTGTTCCATTATGAACGACTGAAAAGTGATTTAATTACTTTTGTCATATATCGATCATATTTTTTGTATTTCCGCGCAGCGTTTATCGCATTTGGATCCTGCCTTTAAAAAAGAAAAAAGAAAATTGAATAATAATGAAAGAAAATTTTTGGAGAATTTTTAGCAAATCTAATTTGCTTTCATTTAGGAGGATCTATGATTAATTTTTTTTTATATATATATGCTATACAACTTAAAATACGAGACTAGTAGAAAAAAAAAAGAGTAATAAGATCGCCTCTCTTCGTTCAGTATTAGAGGGACGATTATTACGTGATTATTATTATTTTTTTTAATTTATTGATGAATGAATGATGAATGCTCGAATCGATTTTGCGAACGTCTTATATTATAAATTACGTGTGATCGAATATGAGCCGTGCATGTAATATTTTTAAATCTTCAAAAAAAAAAATATATATATATATACTAGTGTGTACGAAATTTTGCAATGACTGTTTATCTTCATGAAATAAAAAAAAAAAAATTCATTAAAAAAATAAAAGTTTATTCTCTTTGGAAAAGACAAAATTGTTTTGTTTCTTTGAGTGAATGATTTGAAAGCTATCGTTTTAGTGTTAATTGAAAGATAAGCAGCCATCGTCCCATTTTTGTTCAAGGTGATACTTGATATCCTCATTCTCCTTAATAAGATTTTTATGTAAAATATATTTCCTATCCTTTAGGGATGAAATCGTGTTTTCAATTATTGTTTTTTGTATTATTAATTGCGAGATAAAGTCTCCAAAAAAAAGGATAGTGAAAGGTAGAACATTGTACAAAATGCCGAGGACGAGTATGTAATTAGTTTATGATAAAAGTATAATTAAACATTCTCTCACGTTTGAAACTCTTTTCTTTTAATTTCCCCTGCACATCCTTATAATATAAATCAAATTTGGATTTGATATCTAAATATAACTTGAAAAAAAAATCATTATGAATTTTTTTCTAAATTATAGATAGTAAATTTTAAATAAAATAACATTTTTAAACGAATGATTAAATTAACAAGCTTTCAGAAATAAATATAATAAAACCGACAATTTAAATAGGATTTTCATTCACAGTTAATGAATCATTAATATAATCAAAGATAATTATTGAATTAAATACAAAAATAAACATATACGGTAAAAATATGAAATTAATGTTAATTATATTTCCTCGAGTTTGTCAGATTTGTATAGTAATCCAGTAACAACATTTATTATTTAATAAAACCGATAGTTATTATAACAATGCAATTTATTGACGAAGCAAGTCAATAAAGTTTCCCATGGAAGCTGCAATGGAATTTATTCCCTTCTTCGTTGAGAAAAAGGGAAAGCGTGCGATTCAGCCTCTCATAGTCATAGATCGTAATATTGCATAATTCATACATTCTCTTGAAAAATAATGTCGGTATATATAGGTAACAGTTGTAAAGTGCAAATAAAATGAAGAAGACTTGTAAATTAATAATATGCGCACATCAAAGGAAAAATTATTCGTGTCAGTGACATTAATAAAAAATCTTATTTCAATAAAATTTTTCTCAAGTAAATTTTTAAAAACAATAATGTAAATAATAAATTTTTAAAAATTAAAAAAAAAAATCATGATAAAAATGTTCTTCAAAATATCATATATAATATATTTTCTAGACATTAGAAACCTCCTGTAAAAAAAAAAAATAAAAAATCATAAACTTTAAATATATTTTTTAACCGGATATATTAAAAAGAAAGATTTTCTAAAATGTAACGTCTCCCATGTCTGAATCTTGGCAAAGCTCCGACGAATGAAAATCTAAAAATAACTTTGGGAATCGGTCAGTATAATGACTAGTGGGAGTATTTTGCGTCGCGACTGCAGATAAACATCCCTACCCCCATCGAGAAAAGTATGAAAATTCTGTTCAAAAAAAATCAAAAGCTACCACTAAGATACATCACAATGTAAATATTCCTGTATAGTAAAATAATGAAATTTAAAACTAATTTATAAGCACAATTTTAATTTTATTTCCTACACAAAATTGTCATCACTGCGATGACCTATTTAAAAAAAAAAATTAAGTGCATTTTTAGTAAAACTTGTATCATCTTTTTCTTGGTCCTTTTAACGAATATCTAATTAATATCACAATTAATTCGCAGTGTTTATAAAAGCTGTACAAATGAAGAAATATATATAAATATATATGTCTTGAGATAAATATAAAATCTTGTTTAAAAAAAAAAATTATCCTTTAAAAAGTACCAATGACAATTTAAAAAAATAAAAAATTATTTACTTTTAGCTCGACTTCTTTTTTGGTTTAAAAGGAACAACCGTGTGACTTCCCAATTCAAAGTCATCATGATTGTCTGCGAAGCAAAGTGTACAATAAAGATCATTATGACATCCTTGACAACGTATTAAATCTGTAGTTTGATCACACATCACACAAGCTTCATCTTCATCGTCTGTGCTCATGTGTGCTGTCTGTAGGAGAAAATAATTTTTACTTAAATAAATTTTAATTTTGTTTATAGATCGAGAAGAGATTAGCGAATTTCACTTACTTCAACTTCCATGTCTTCTATCTCATCAACATCGCCATATTTCTTTTCCAAGGCAGCTTCCGCCAGAGCCTTTTTGATTATCCTCTTAGTTATCGATGCTTCATCCTCATCATCATAATAAGCATTATGAATACTCGACGAAGACTGGGAAAAAAACATTAATTTAAAATTTATTATAATCATTAATATTCTAATTAAAAATTCGATTTTAATTTTATTACTATCTAAGAATTAAACAATTTTATTATTAAAATAATAAAAATTATTTTCTATTTTAATTCATATTTATAATAAATTTTGTTTTCTTATAGAAAAAAATAGTATTTTATTGTATAAAAAAATTAATTTTCTACTCACTGTGGACGGCTGAGGATCTTTTAGATAATTAAGTCGAGACTGAATTTCAGCAATGGGATCATTACGTGCCGCTAGTTCCAATCTAGTCAGATATTCTTTTATTAAATCATCTGTCTTCTCTTGGTCGCTTCTATTATCAACATAGTGTATCTACAATCAATTTTAAGATTTAATAAATATTTTTATAAGAAATACACATGTTGTTTATTTCTTTTTTTTAATTAATTAAACTCCTAATTATTATTTGTATTTAAAAAAGAAAAAGTTATTTATAAAAAAAAAAGTAAATTTTCTTTACATTCATTGGTTTATGAGAAACGTCAGGATTTTGATCTTTCAACAAAGCCAATCTTCGTTTAATATCTTCAACACTAGGAGGTGAAGTTTTACCATCTTCATCTTTCAATTTTCTCAAGCGATCAACAATTTCTTGATCTGCTGGCTCTAAACCAATTTTCAATTTGTCCCAATGTTTTCCATGTGCGTACATAACTATTGGTGGTTTTGCTGGATTTTCCAAAGAATCCAATCTGTTTTTAAAAAAAATTTCACTTTATTTTAAAATAAATAAATTCAAATGGTAATATGAAAAAAAAAATTTTTATCAAGATAAATGTTTAGCAAAATAAAAGTTATAATTTAGATGAAAATCATAGAATATGATTTATTTTACTTGTAAATATTTATATAATAATAAATTAATAAAAAAGTAATGTAATAAATACAAAGAAAAAATATTACATCATTTTCAATATCAAATTTAGAATTTACTATCAATAAAAAGCAATTTTATTAGAAGTAATACTAATTTTATAGAATGGAAATTTTAAATTCAAATTCGTTATATTTATATAAGAGTTATTTGACAATTATTACTTGTTTGTGATATCCACAGGAGCTAGAGGTTCATTATTTTGATCCATAATTGTATGTAGATTCGTTGAATTATTATCTTCAGTATTTGTATCCATTTTTTTACTAAAACATGGACCACAGACTTTCTTTAATCCGACTTTAGGAACTTCACATTTATACTTCAGGCACTTACTACAATATGAAAAGCCACAGTTAGGGCAAGCTTTCTGAAAAAATATTTTGAATCATTGTCTTCAAATATCAAAACAAAGGTTGAATAACAAACAGTAGTTGACATTACACACTATAGAAATTCTAGGAATGAAAATAAGTTCTTTAGAAAATTTGTAAATTTTGAAAATATATTAATTAGATAGAACTATACTAATATAATTTTATTATACTATTAAATAAATGAGAAAAATATGAATGTGACCTTCTAACCTCTATTATCATAAATGTCAAAAATGTTCTTACCTCTCGTAGAAATAATGAAAATTTTGATTGACATGTGTTACATGACATTATCTATTATTAAAGATAGTTTCTAGAATAATCTGCAATTTACAAAACTTACACAATTATTTGTTATTTTATAATAAATAAGCGCTATTAAAATATGACGTATAAACGTTTACAGCTGAGCAATTTCTGTACTATCGACACTTATCAAAGCAAATTTAATATATCATAGGGATTATGGTATTATTTTTTCTTCAATTTAATTTAATAAGTATAATTATAGGTAATAATTTTTTTTTTTGCAAATAAATACGGCCAAAAATTTTGACATTCTTTTATCGACTGAGGATTGTAAATAATTAATGCTACATTACCGACCAATAATAAAATTGTAGAGGGCGTAATTTAACTGACAAATTTAAAACAAATTTGACAGCTTTTGGGTTAACTTGTATAATCAAGTAAATTTAGAAAAATATTCGCTTATTATTTTACTTTTTTATAGAATTATAAATGAAGATAACTTTATTAATTGAAATAATGTAATATGCATTTGATAATATTCATTATCAATAAGTGTCAAACGTAGAATTATAAAGGACATCTTAGGTAATATTCTCAATTTTATTATTTAGATTTTTTCTTTTTATTTTATACAACAGGATATTATTATGTTTGAAAAAATTACTATATGTTAAATCAAGAGTTAATAAAATACTTCAACATATATTAGAAACATAAAATTTTTAAAATGTAAGGTTAAGTTTATAATTTTAATAATATATTTGATTTATTATGCTTTTTAGTTATGTGCAGGATAAGACATGGAATTCTAATATTAGAATTATGGCTTTTACTTAGAATGAGAAAGTTGCTTTATTTCTTTTTTAAATGGATGCGCCCTGTTTTAAAAATATTACTTTTAATGGCACTTGGTGCAGGTAATTTAATATATTATTTTTTTCAATAAAATTCTTGTTAGTCTGAAAAAAAATACCAAATTAAAATTTATACATCTCTAGGTTTACTTTTTATATATGCATTTTTAAATGTAAAGGACGAGATGCTACCGTTTGCAGAAAAATTTGATTGCAAAAAACATGATAATTGCAAATATTCCGATATTCTAGATGTACCAAAATTATGTTCATCTCCCATGGAGAAAGAGCTTCTTCGTTTGAAAACAAAAACTTTTAGTCTAGAAAAAATGCTTCAAAAATTGGTAATATTGAAATTTTCAACTTTATAACATTCTTTTATATTTGTTATAAAATTAATTTTCTTTCAGAGACTTCATTTAGGTAGATTTTATCCTTGTGGGCATAAAGGTAAATGAATCATTTTACGATTTCAACTGTATGAAGAAAAAAAAAACTTTTAGAAAAAATAAAAACATGTAAACAATTGTTTTAGAATATAATGAAATGGCAGATTTCGCGGCAGAAGCAGTTGGTGGATGTGTAATAGATACACCAGACACGGAAACATATCATTCTGTTACACTTACTTTTTTTGGAATTCCTCTTTGGAAACCAATTTATCACACTCCACGAAAAATAATACAGGTAAATTATTGGAAATAACAAAATTTCAATTAATTACATAAATTAATTTTAAATTACCATTTAGCCATGGACTGAAGCTGGTGAATGTTGGGCTTTCAAAGGATCCTGTGGAAAATTTATCATTGAATTGGCACGTGCTGCAATAATTAGTCACGTAACATTGGAAAATATCCCCGTATCTGCATCCATAACAGGATCAATTGATGCAGCACCAAAAATGTTTAGCATTTATGTAAGTCAAATTAAAACTTTATATTCAAAAAATTTTAATTATTTTTTGAAATTCACATTTTTTTTTCGCTATCCAGGGACACATTCAAAATGAATTCGTTAATCTCGATTCTTTTACTTATAACATCAATGGATCACCATCTCAAACTTTTTCTGTCAAGGTAATAGTTTTCTATTAAAAATTAGTTATTAATTTAAATTTTAAATTCATTTTCAATATTTTTCAGAATAGCGAAATAAGTCAATTTCCTTTCAAGCGAATACAATTAGAAATACATTCAAATTGGGGCAATCCTGAATACACTTGCGTCTATAGATTCAAGGTTCATGGTCAACCATTTGATGATAATAATTATACTTAACATTACCAAATTTTTCAGGAAAAAAAAATGTCAGTGAAGCCTTTTGAAAGGCTAATTTTTTTTATACTTTATTTTTAGGCTTAGAACTAATTTGTATAGTATTTTTTTTTTATATAGTTTTAGACTGCGTAAAAATCATGAATCTTATTGTGTGATAGAAGTAAAAACGTAATAAAAAAGAAATTAAGGCTTTTCTGTGTTTTTCTTTTTTTTTATTAACTTCTTCTTCTTTACAAGATTCGATCGTAATAAAAAGTTTTATACCTCGCAAAGAATGTATAATTACCACTTGTCAGTGGAACCACCTCCCCAGCTGCTTACTGGAGCCTGTGGTTGAGCTGGAGTCCATTCATCTTGTCCAGGAACCTGGAGAATTAATAAATTGTTTATTTCAAATCTTTATTTCCAAAAGGAATTTATCTCGAAATAAAAATTGAAGGAAAATATTTTTATGAAATTTAAAATTACCTGTGAAGCCCATTCACCGGTGGCGGCAAAAGGTGCTGCTGGTGCAGCGGCCGCTGCAGCAGGGGCAGGAGCAGCTGGAGCACCATCATCAGCCCAACTTTCAGTTACTGCTGGATTAGTATCAACATCATTTCCCCAACCTTCTGAAGCAATTGGTTCAGCAGCTGTAAATTCTTTTGGTGCTGGTCCTGTGACTTCCTTAGCCGCTTGTTCTTCTTTCTCAGCCTATATTTTACATTATCAAGTAATAAAAAATTAAAATTTCATTCCTTTAAATTAAATTTGCACAGCAAGTAGAAAAATTCAATTTCAGAAAAGATTAAGCCATATGTACCAACAGATATATATATTCTGGACATTGATTTGTCATCATGTATTAGAATTCATTGTTACAAATTTAAAAATTCAATTCTCGATTTTAAAAAAATCTCTCTTACCTCCTCTGGATCTCTGTAGAAGAACAAATCAACAACAACATCCCATTTGGTTTCACGTGGAATGGAACCACGAAGACGAAGTACTTCACGAGCCAAAAGCCACCACATGAGACCAATGCTGTTGGAACTTCTGTTGTTGCATGGAATTGCAATGTCAACAAATCGCAATGGTGAATCGGTGTTACAGAAAGCGATAACGGGAATGTTAACGTAACTGGATTCAGTGATGGGTTGATGATCTGTTGCTGGATCAGTAACAATCAAAAGACGTGGTTCTCTGAAAGCAGCCTTAAAAAATTCATTCATATTATTAATTGAAAATAAATTATTTCTCATACTTTTTAAGAATTAGTTAAATTTATATCAGAAAAGATTAAGCCATTTTTTGCCAACAGATTTGCATTCTAGACAAAAAGAGTTTCTTCATTTAACTGTTTTTAAAATGATCGATTCAATTTTTTATAAAGAAAATATGATAAATACCTGAATTTGATTTGTAAATGCACCGGGAGTGAAACGTCCAGCAATGGGTGTTGCACCAGTATGATTGGCGTATTTCAAGACGGCTCTTTGACCATAGAGCTTGCAACTGATGACGAAGACGTCACTTGGATGTTCAATAGCAACAATAGCTCGTGCAGCCAATAGAAGTTTCTCCCATGTTCTTCTCAAATTAATAATGTTAATTCCAGTGCCTAGAATTGATAAATATATGTAAACTTTAAATCAAAAAAAATATCTGGAAGAATGATTAGAAAAATTAAAAAAAATTTAATTACCATCTACACGGCGCTTGAAAACATATTGTTCCATCTGAAAATTGACATTTTCGTGACCCAAATGGGTACCGGCGACCAACATTTTAGTAACATCATCCTCCTTAAGAGCTAATGCTTCAATATCTCCAGACATTTTAACGTTATGGTTGAATTACGAGTTAACCTGAAATTTTAAATAATTTAAAAAAAACAAGTTATTAATATCTTGTAGAAATATACAAATACATCAATTTTATTTATAATTTCAAAGTTCAATAATTAGTATTAATTTTAAAGAAATTTGAAAAACATGTGAAACAACATAACCTAACTTTCGATATTCGAATTAATTTGTTAATATGCCTATAAAAGTAAATTTAAAAAAATCTATTATCTTACAAATGATTTTCAAAACACTTGCAAAATATTAATCAATTAAAACATGTTACATTATTTTAATTAAAATCCTTCATACGTGTGACTTTCATGCCACGTGCTTGAGCACAGTGTATTTGTTAAAAAATCACTGTTAATACAAATATTTTATACTAAATGATATAATATTTTAAATAATAATTTTCCATTGTATTTCTAAATTATAAACAATTTCTATTTTATTCTATATTTAATGAAATATCTTTAAAAATAATAGGAAAAACTTACGTTTAGACGCCACAAGGAGAATTCCCTACAGGAAAAGAAGTCTACATGGACTGGAAACTAATCAGGTGTTGCCTCGCGCAGGTTTGTGCACACATCCAATCACGCCATTTTGGAAAATTAAGGCGCGTAAATTAAATGCTGCTGAAACGAATGTAAAGAAAATAAGGTATGATATTTGAAAAAACTATTCTTATATTTCTTTGTTACATTATAGAGTAAGTATTAAGTAATTTATATTAAGTTTTACAAAATTCTTAAAAACTAATAACTCCAATATACTGATTTATTCAAAATGGTTGAGACAATTTCGATTTCAACCACACCTGGTATTAATGAACCATGACAGGAAATGTAAGGCTATATCAACGTAACTCAAAAGTATCATTAAAAGCTACTGAATAATTTTAGAATCCTATTTAAACAGTTAAAATAATTATAAAAAAAAATTGTTAATTTTTATAAATTTATTTACTATTTATTTATTTTTCCTATTCATGTTATTTATCTCTTTTCGAAAAAAATAGAAATAGCATTTCCGATATGAACAACTACTAAAGTCAAAATCAAAACATTGACACACAAAATTTTGTCGAGTTTGTTTATTTGTTTTATATACTTTTTTATTTATGCAAATGTATATTTTGTTGTAGATTTTTTAAGCCTTTAAACTTTTATAAAATCTATTAAAGTCTTAGAAATAAAAAAAAACATGAAGTGGAAAACAACGGTTTGCAAAATATGAAATTATTTATTTCAACAGTCAAACATAACCTGAAAAGAAATTTGACGTATTAAGTTTTTGAAAAAGCGGGTATACATATAATGTTATAATAAAAATGTATCCTGCAAATCATAAAACAGTTTTTGTGTTAGATCACACACCATATTTTGGTATTTCAACTGAAAGTCCATTAGATTTTGATTGTTTAAAAAGTAGAGGTCAAAATCTTATTCCTTTGGCACCAATTTGTAAATCACTATGGACAACAAGTGTAGAATCTTCTATGGAATATTGCAGAATTGTATGGGATTTATTTCCCACTGGAAAATTGGTATATTTTTATTTCAATTATTTTAAAATATAGAATATTATTATTTTAATTAAAAAAAAAAATTAATTTCAAAAATTATAGGTCAGATTCGTTGTGAGCGATCATGCAGCACATATTTTAAATACTTGGAGTCCTTTGCAACAAAATCTTTCACATGTAAAATTTTATTTTTAAAAAATAAAAAAAATTGTTCTTTATTAAAATTTTATATTACTAATGAGTAATTTAAATAATTTTCAGATTATGAATGGTATGGCTATAATAGGTGTACCGCCTAGAACTCATCAACCAGGAGCTGATTTTTCAGTTATTCATGGTTTAAGAGTTGCAATTGAGGCTTTAACTGAATCATCAGAAATTCAACAGGAAAAACGATCTGCATTAAATGAGAATGCAAATAAACTTTTAAATAGAGGAAGAGTGATTTGTATTACCAGTGCTAGGGACAATATTAATATGAAAAGTTTAGAAAATATTTTTCTCAATGAATTGGCACAGCAAAATAAAATTGCCTTGTCTTCCGATAGGTATAAAATATTTTTATCATATATCGAGATATTTCGAATAAAATTGATAAAAAAAAAAAAATTATTTTTTCAGATTAATACCGATAAATCATTGTCATTTGGTTATTCTTAATATATTTCCAAACAATGTAGAATCTCAAGTTACTAGTCAAAGTCCAAGAGAGGTAAATTTTGACTAATTGGATGATTTTATTTTATAATAGTAATTAAATTTTATTATTTTAGGTTTCACCTCTTTTAACAATGGAAGTTCACGCCATGAAAGCTCCAAGTTTACATTGTAAATTATCTCATTTAATTCTATCACATTACGATTTGGCAAGTACAACAGTTACAGGAATTCCTATGAAAGAGGAACAAAATGCAAGTTCTTCTGCAAATTATGATGTTGAAATTTTTCATGCATCTGCTGCACACACTGCAATTCTAAAAGGTACACTTTTTTTATATATACTATATAAAAATAACTTTCTTGTATCATAAGTTTAAATTACAATATTTTATGGGAATAGAAAAATTATATTAATAAAATTATTCATGCAGGAAATCCTCAAGATACAGCTTTAATGAAAATTTTCCGAAGATTTGAAGGAGGATCTGAATATGAAACAATAACTTTAAAATGGTGCACGCCCAGAGGTTGTAGTGCATTAGAGATGCAAAATTGTACAGCAATGCATAGAATTACACCAGTTGATGTAAATAGCAGACCTTCATCATGTCTTATTAATTTTTTATTAAACGGTCGATCGGTAATGTTGGAAATGGTGCGAAAAAGTGGTGGCAAATCAATATCGCATCTACTTGCCGCTCATGGTGGTGAAATATTTATTCATACACTTTCAACATCGAGAAGTGTCTTGGAAGATCCTCCATCAATTAGTGAAGGTTGCGGTGGAAGAGTAACTGATTATAGAATAACGGTAAATAAAATCTATAAATTTAATTCCACAATTTAAATTTAATTTAAATTTAATTTTAGGACTTTGGAACTCTAATGCGAAATAATATGCTCGTACCTCTAAAACGAACTTCTGTTGATATCGATGGTCCAGCAGAGAAAATGAGAGCAAGATTAGAAAGACACACGAAATATTGGCCAGTTACTATTTCCAATACTTTGATGTTTAATTTAAAGCAGGTAAGGGAGAAAAAAAAATTGCAATTTTTTTTTATTTCATCGAATTTCATTCAAGAAAAATGAATATATTTACAGGTTGTGGATCCATTGCCGGATTTAATTGTCAAAGATGAATTAACGAAAGATGAAGTATTGCAATGTAAACAAATTATATTTGGATTACTTCAATTGGAAGCGAAACATGAATCATTACCATTACCAAGTATTGGCGGTGGCCGAGGGGGAAAAGGTGGAGTGCGACGTGAAGAACATTATCGTCTTTTATTCACTGAACTCGAAACATTTTTAAAGGGACATGCAAATAATTCACCTGCTCACAACGAAGTTTTCAATTGTTTGCTCGAAGTTCGAAATAAGGATGACAAAGATAAAGTGGAATTGGATCAGGCATTACGTGAATTGGACGGGTAAGTTTATATTCAGAAATGGCAACTTAAAGTTGATTAATGAAACTTGTTTCTTTTCTCTATTATAACTTTACTTTTTTTTTACTATTCTATTTTTTTTAACTTTTCTTTTTATCTAGACTGGGAAAAGAGGAGCCAAATGTACGATCAACGGTTATTCGAGCAACGACAGATTCACCAATGTCACCGCCACCTGTTTCAACGGCACCTGTAAAATTGCAAAAAGGATTGTATGGACAGAAAAGTCTTTTGGATATCTGGTTACAGAGAAGTGCTCCCAAGAATAAGACTCCTGAATTTTGTGGTAGGCAGAATGACGATGGAAGCTTGAAGGCGAAATTATATCCTAATCTCAAAGAAACTGGACGAGAACCAAGGGAAACCATGATCGAGGGCTAATCTCTTTAAAGAACAATATTCAACAAAGGACCAAATCGTAAACAGGTGAATATTATTGTTATCTAAAGTCTTGTACGAATTGTACATAATTTTATATTTTAATGAAAAATAATTTTGAGACTTTTGATGTTTCTCGTCAATTCTAAGGTTATTTTTCTACAACGATACTGCAGAGTTTTATTTACGAATCAAATTAAACTTTGCATGTATAATTATTATTTTAATTGACTTTGATTTTTATAATTATGATAATAAATAGTTAAATTTTTCTGTTTACAAAAAAAATACTCTTATCAAAGTTGTTCGAAGTAAATAATTAAACAATGATATCAGGAGAATTGGTTTTTAATATGTGGAACTTTTTGAATCTAAGGTATCAGTGATATAATAAATCACCTTGTGGTTTTGAGGAACCATTCAACACAATGACACCTGTTGACTTGAGTCTGTCATACAGCTTATTTTTACACCGACAACTATTCAATTCCCCTCTTTTGGCAGAAAAGAGCAAAGAGAGAGAGAGATAGAGATAGAGAGAAAGAGGGAGACGAAAAGCTGGACCACAAAGAATGAAAGTCAAGGAGAGGTGAATATTTGGATAATCCAATGAAATGTGTACCAGTAGTGCACAACGAAACAATTGTCCTCCTCCCACAGTTTATCGCAGCCGTCTGCGGACTGTGAATACATTGACCCTTGTCGGAAACTATAGCGGCCGTGGAATGCCCTTGCTAATCGATGGAAGGAAGGAAGGAAGGAGGCTGGTATGGTACACCACTACATAATATAATGCGAGCACGTCGAGAAAAGAGGAGTGAAGGGGGAGGAGAGTTGTGGAGGAGGTGGAGGTTGGAGGCGATGGGGAAAGAGGAAGATGACGACGAGGGGGGTCGAGGGGAACTCAGAGTACAAGTGCGTGACGTAACGGTTCATTCATCTCAGGACAGACGATATCCCGGTCAATGGTGTCTATGTATGCAAGCTGTACGTACACAATCACGCACAAGGGGGGGCCACCTGTGTGTCAGTTTGTGCGTTTGTGGTGCATACATACAAATATTCGCACGCCGCTTTTACACTCTGATTGTCTCTCCTTCTTTCTCTGATATTGGCGCAAAAACCATCTCTCTCTCTCTTCGCTCCCACTTTTTTTTTTTTCTTTTGGATACAGCTTCCACGTGTGTCGGTCTCGAGAGATAAGTAATTTATGACCCGACTCGCAAAAACCCATTGGCATTCCTCTATAAAAAATATTTCCCGTAAACTTTCTTATCGAGACGATAATTTTTCAAAGAGAATTCTTAATTCCACAAGAGAGAGAATAGTAAATTTTTTATATTGAAAAAGTGATTTTTTTTTAAATAATCGAATATTATTATAGCGGTTATGAAAAAAAAAAAAAAAAAAAAACGAAGCTATAGAACCGGGAACGAAGTTAAATAATACGTGGAAGCGCTCGGCAAAACCCCCTTGCTATAATCCACTGCACATCGCCATGGTAGGATCGATATCGCCATACATTATCAATGGGTTCACTGGAAGCGACATCGTTGAACCCCCAAAGGGAGCAAGAGAGATAGAGAACGCAAAACGGTGATATATAGACAGACAGTGTTTCCTCATGTGTCTTAAAAAAAAGAAGGAAAAAAAACAGCGAAATATCCTGGATGGAAAGCAACTATAGTTATCAGAGAGACAGCTGTTATCGACCATCTTTCTGGCTTGAAAATAGTTTTTGCCTCTATTTGTCTGCTCTTTACTGGCACGTCAATATTTGGAAAGAGAGAGAGAGAGACCCCTTCTGGCTTTGCTCTTGATCGAGAGCCACTGCTGCTGCTACTACTACTGGGGATATTTTGAATTTAGTCCCCTTCTCGCCTGTGATCGATAATGTTCGTGCGTGTATATATAGCTTGATAAACTGATAAGCATTATTATATTATCACGCAGACCCATTTTCAAAATTAAAAAAAATAAAAACCTTTTCCCTGTAATTAAAAGAGGAAATGTTCCCTCTCTGATGAAAAAAAAAAATATATCGAAAGCTCTTGTTATAATAAATTGGTTTACTTGCTATTATCTCAAAAAGGGAGAATTAAAAATTTTTCAAATAAAAAGCAAAAATATTTTCCAATTTTTTTTATACTTTATATTTTCCGATTCTTAATTATTAATACAGTGGAGTTTCAATAAGTCGGACTTCAAGGGGAATACTTTAAAAAGTCGAAAACGACTTATATATATAGAGAGAGAGAGGGTTTCGTAAAATAAAAAGAGAAGGGAAGGAAGCATTCACTTCGGCTTATAGAGGTTTCGACCTAACGAGGCACTATACAGTAATAACTTTAATACTCCTTCCTGCTTTCTTTTTTCCCCCCGTTAATGACTAATAATGTTTTAATTATCGGGAAAAATTGAAAAATAAATTTCCATAAAATTTCTATTATAATTTTATAAATTTTTTTTAATTTAAAAAAATTATTATTTTTTGTAATGAAAATAATTTTAAATTGTTTATATAGTAATGAAGATGTTAAATTTTAGAGAGAATTTTGGTTCTACAGGAGGGATCATCTTGTGTTCATCAAAGAATGCGGAAAGGCCGTATATATATATATATAGTTAAAACCGTGAAGCGTTACCTGGGAAAAGGAAAATATATAATCCCCCTGTGGGATTTTCGACCCTCGTCTGGTTCTCCTGCAGCCTACGCCCTATACACGATAGCAAACGAGGACGTACCCGACTGGATCGTTAAGGCCAAGGGGAACTTTGAAAAAGCATGCTTGTGCCAGCTGCCTGGCTGATCGCAACAGCAGCGTTTATGCTATACATCTGTCTCTCTCTCTCTCTCTTTGTATATATATATATAGGTATATAGAGAGAGCGAGGTACCTACCCAGGGTTTTGAAAGAACGACAAAGGGAGTTCTGACCCTCAAGAGAGAGAAAGAGAGAGAGACCCTGGCTCTATCCAGCCAGCCCTACAGGCCCCTTCAATGGAATATATATTAGAGAGACAGGAATAAAAATCAGAAACCCCACGACGCAAACCTTCCACAGGGATAAATCCAATCTCTTCTGACGATTAATGATCGAATTTTTTCCATCATCGATCTCACTAAATTCTTGTCCCTAGGTTTTTTTTTATCTCCCGTTTTTTTTTATCCCCCCCCCCTCTATGGGGGGATACAGCGTTTTTTTTTTGTTCTTTTGAAAAAAAAAAACATTCAACAATTTGTTGACTTATTTTCCACAATTGTTTCTTTTGGTAATTTTTTATTTTATTTTAAATACTTCTGCAGTTATTTATTTGTTTATTAATCAACGTTTTAAAAATAGATGTCAAAATAATTCAGAAAATATTTAAAGTAAAATTTTTCTTTATTTTTTTATAAATTATTTTTTGTTTTTTCCAAAAGTTTTTTTTTTCTGTTTTTGAAAAAAAAGACCATTTTAAATAAACCTGAACCAGTTTACGTGGCATCTAATTTCCTGCAGAACGCGCTGATTAATATTTAAAACAATTTTCATTCGTAAACGTGTTACAAGGAATACGGAATTATTTTGAATATATTTAGTGAGAGAGACTTATAAATTAGTGATAAGTGTTGTTCGGAAAACAAAAAAAGAGGTTTTAGAATTTTTTTTTTTTTTTAGCATATTTATAAATATTTTAAAAATAAATAATAAAAATAGAAGAATATATTTTGTGTAACTATCGTGTAATGAAACTTAAAAAAATAGGTAACAAAGAAAAGCAACATATATTTTTCTTTGTAATAAAAAAATCTTAATGAAATAATTCTAACGAATAAAGCGTCGAATATCTTTTTTTGGTAGACATATATATATATATATATATTTTTATTATTATTTTCTGAGATAAAAGAAATTGTATATATAAAAAGGGTTCTTACTACAAAAGCTTCTTCGGGAAAAAAAATTCAAAGGATAATCTTCAACTTTTACTTCTTTAGTGTCGTAACTAAATTAGGCTATAGCGGCTTATAATAATTAAGCAAAAAAAAATTGCAATTATGAAAAGTTTTTCTATTGTTAGAAAATTTAGTGGTAAATGAAAAAAATAATTGTGAAGGTAATTAATTTAAAGAATATTTTTTTTCAAATTGAAATTTTGTTATATTACTTCCGTTTTATATATTTTATTTTAAATTTTTAATTGACTTTTTTCAAATTTTTCTTTTAAGCTTTTGTATTTGGCTAATAGTACAGTGGAACCTCAAAGTTTAGAGAAAACATTCTCTTCGAATAATTCGAGATATCTATAACTGATTTCGTTCAATGACTTTACCATAGATTCTAGTGAACATTGTTCCCCTTATCTTTTCCTGCAGTTGATTACAAAAAAAAAATTGATAAGTTCCCTTTCCGAGAAATTTGATCCACTGTTTCGTTAATTTTATTTCCTTGTTAAATCAAACGCGGTATTACTGTATCTAATTATCGGGAAATTTCGTTAGCCAAAAATTGTTATGAAAAGAAATTGAAAAATAAATTCAGACTCAAAGGAATTGTTTGAAAATGATAATAAAAATAAAGCGTGTACACCTGTTCGTGGAGGAAGGATCCTCTTCCTTTGGAGTAACATCTCAATCTTAGCAAGTCTTTCTCTCTCTCTCTCTCTATCTCCATGCGAAGGAATCAATAGCAATAAAAGCCCTCTTTCCAATTTTGGTCCTGGATGCGGAAAGGAAAGGGGTCGAAGTAAAAGGAGTCAGTGGGTCAGACATGTGGAGGGATAGAAAGGGCACGGGAGCAACGCGGTGGTCCGCGGGGGGGAATGAAGGGGGTAAAGGGAGGAGGAAGAGAGGTGTCCCACCCTCTTTTCCCCCCTTTTACCACACTATGGCACGTGCTACGTCACTACGTGTTTACAGAGATACCCAACCTATAGCCGCACTCGTGACCTTGCGTTTTGTATATATCACCCTCCTTCCTCCTTCTCCCTCAGTGTGTCCCCCTCAGCACACCCCCTCGGCACTGCCACCATTTGGACTCTCTCTCTTACTCATGTATAGTGAGTGACTGTCTTTCTCTCTCTCTGGAGAGAGTAAACCCCACACTGCCCCGTGATCTCCGGAATTCCCCTATCGTTGTGTCCCCCCCTCCTCCCTTAATCCCCCTAACACCCACCCCCAACCCCCTTCACTCACTCTCTCTCTCACTCTCTCTCACCAAACCTTTCCTATCCTCTTCCACCATCAGCAACCAGTTGTTCCGTCTGTGACGTAACTGGGTATCACACGACCTGTCGACGTTTTATATGTATAGACTTCCATTTCTCTCTTGATACCATTTTCCATCTCTCTCTCACTTCAACGAATTCCACCAAGTTTGCATTATTGTTCCTTTCCTCGTCTCACGATCCTGCGGATAAAGGAGATAGACTTTTGCACTATATACACTCTAAATAATTGTTTTCGAAATTTTTCATTATCTTTGAAAATTAGAAATATTTTCAATTTATATGAAAAAAATATCATAGAAAAATGAAATTTTATTATTTTGTTGATCAAATATTAAATATATTAATTGAAATATTTGACATTTATTCACACAAAAAAAAAAAAAAAATATCTTGAAACATCTGTTTTTTTCATTATTATTCGATTTTGTGAAATAATATGAAGTGTTATGTAACACTTTTCTTATAAATAGATCTCGTATTATTTTTAAAGGGATGTAACAGTAATGTTACTTAATATTATTGGAAACGGAAGTAATATTAAAATGATTTAGAAGACAGTCTATATCACCGTCCGACAAAATTCAACTTTTTTTATTAAACCACAAAAAAAATCCAACATTTTTGGAAACTAGGATCAAAAAAAAAAAAAACCCGTTTCTGACCGTTTTGCTATAGATCAAGTCATTTGTGGTTTTTAGGGATGAAAACAGCCTCTAAATAAAAAGTGATAAGATATCTTTTAAAAATTATTAATATTTTATAAAACTTGGTATCTGGAGGTTTTCATCCCTAAAAACCACAAACGACTTGATCTAGCAAAACGGCCAGATACGGGTATTTTTTTTCGGTCCTAGTTTCCGAAAATGTTAAATTTTTTTGTGGGTCAAAAATTGTGTCGGACGGTGTATATATTTATAAAATTATAACCGGACTCCAATTAAATTTTTTTCAATTATGATTTATAAAAGGAAGTCATCATCAAAAACAAAATTATAGAAAAATAGCTTCTTATTCTAACACATGGGTAATGGCAATAATTTTTCAATAAAAATGAGAACTATTTTATTTTTAAAACATTTTGAATAATTAAAAATTCCCACAAAGTTAAATTGTAAGAATTTTTTATTTTTATTCAAATGCAATTTTCAATGGTAAAAAAAGAATAAAAAAAAATTTTAACAATTACATTTAATTAAAGAAATTTAATCAACTTTTGTTTCGATTTTTTTTTTCATTAAATAATAAATATTTCTAGATATATATATAGTTTCTAATTTCTTTAGAATTATGAAAAGAACAGCATTTATATACCAAAATGAAATTTGACTCTTTAGCGATGCCTTAAAGAAATAAAAGGTACTTAAGCAATATAATTCACCTGAATCATCATTTTCCTTTGAAGAATGATTCACGTCTTCTATCATATATACCGATCAACTTTCTTTAACAAAATAAAATACACTTATTTACTGAAAATTAACTTCTTAATTTTCCTTTTTATTTTTGACAAAATTTAATTGAAACTAAAAAAATAATTTTTACATAAAAAAAAATAAATAGTAAAATAAATAATAATGTGAAAAAAGAAAAGTTAAGAACATCGTAAGTCTTGACAGCAAAATAAAAGTACTTACACATCTCTCAGCTGATATAATTTGAAATTAAGATCACAAACGATTAATAATGAAAGAAAAGAGAAAACAAAAAGGAATTATAATATTACATAACAAAACAAAAAAAAAAAATTGTAACTGGATTATCTCTTTTAATGTAACTTGGTGCACGTTTCAATGATAAAATAAATACATATGTATCCCCAACTTGTTTATAAAACACAGCTGATAGACGCCTAATCAAGACTACGACAAATTCAAGGTTGTGCCAGATATTACTGGGTCAATGGCACATACTTACTACGTTTTTCCCCGACGTCACGAATCCAGCAAAATCCCCCTTACACTTCCCCTCTCTCTCTCTCACTCTCCTCGCGACAATAATATAGACATATATACTCTCACTCTCTTCAACTGCGACGGTTTACGTGTATAGAGCTTGTTTTCAATTACGATGGCGTGCTATAGTTGCGCTTTGATGGAGAACTCGGTGAAGGTGGTCTTTCAAGAGCGAAATATCCAAAGATTTCATTCGTCAATGTAAAACAAAAAAAAGAAAAATTATTTCAAAAACTATTCAGTTTTGATTATTATTAAAATTTCAAAATGTAATTTTCCCTGGGTCTTGTATTAAAATTTTTTTGAAAAAAAAACTTAATTTTAATTTTGTAAAACACAATATTATTCAAAATCCATTATAAAAGACTCTTCGAGATAAAGTAAAATATAAAAAAAAAAAAAAAAATTCAGGGACAAAATGGTTAAACATGAAAAAATTTCTTCAATAACACTCACAGGAACTGTTAAACCACGCACAATGTGTTTGCCTCGTGAAAAGGGTCGAGAGAAAGTCGGGAGAGCAACTTGCGAGAGACTTTCTCTACACTCCGAGATCCTTGTCGAGTGAAGCTGAAACTAAAAACCTGAGATCCTCAAGGGTATAAAAGTAACAAAAAAAATTCGTCTTATTTTTTCTTTTTTTTTTATTTATTTATTCTTTAAATAATCATCCACTACAGTAATATTCACTCTGATAATAATAAGAATAATAATAATAATAATAATAATAATTACAGTTCGCTTCTCGTTTCACAAAGTTTAATTAGCGAATTTATCAATCAATAATAGTTGTGATTATTTTATCGATTTTTTTTTTCATTATCTTTAATCTTCACTCAATCATCATCATCACCATCATTATCATCATCATCATCATCATCCTCGTCATTATCTTCATTATCAGCAAACTCATCTCACTCTCATCATCCCCCTTTGACCACAATCGACATCAATTCTCTTCCATAATCCGCCTCCTCGTCTCGTTATACAGCGATAATTGAATATTTACTTATATTCCATACAACCATTATAAATTACATCATATTATATATTAACTAACGAATAGTCAACTTAAAAATCATCTGTAAATCGATTGCTGTTTTGGTGGTTGGTTTTTTTTTTTTTTTTTTATTTTTTTTATTTTCTTTTGTCTCTCTTAAGGCCATAAGTGAAATATCTAAATTTATCATATTCAGCGCTATAGGTAAGTGTATAAATTGTTTTTTGGAATTCTAAAAAATGAGGAACAATATATATATATATGCAAAAAGTCTTATTAACTATGTCAATGCTTTTTTTTTTTGTTTCGTTTCTTTACCCCTTTCTCTCTTTCTACTTTCCTATTTCAATTTTTTTTTACCATTACTAAAAAAAAGAGAATTCAATTTAAGAAATAATCGAAGTAAAATGTGTGAATTAACTTTTGTTTCAATTAAAAATCAATTAATTTATTTCTTTCTAAATTAAGAATATTTATATTAATAGAAAATCTGAAATAAGCTATTACGTAATACTTGAATAATTTTCCTTTCAGAAATAAATAATTTTATATAATTCAACATTTGAAAACTCTTTCTTTAATTTCACATAATCGTCAAAAAAAAAAAAAAAAAATTTGACTATTCGAAAAATTCCACAGCTTCCTTTAATCAACATCCTTATTCTTTACTCTTTCCCTCTCTTTTCAACCCCAGTTATTATCCTCAATTACCTTTCGTCAATTCCCTAAAATTTGTCTCTCGTCTTTTTTTTTTTTCATCATTAAAATTTCTTTCTTTGAAACGTGTTTTCGTTCGTGGCAGTGAAACGCACGATTCGCTTAAAAATGAGATATCGCTAACATTGATACGCTTCGCTTTCCTTCACTATATGGTTTTTTTTTTTATTATTATTATTTTTTACCTTTGACGCTGAGAAACCCGAAATTGAGAAACATTATACTTTTATTGCTAACGACAGATAAAATATAAAAATTGTAATATTTTGGCGTTGTGTTTTTTTGTGTGTGTGTTTTTTTTAGTTATTTTAAGCAACTATAGAATGAAAGAGAAGGTGTTCTCTACGATTTTTTATATCTCGCTTTCCGCTTCGCTGCTTTCTTCCATTTTTCCCTGGGAAAAAAGCGATCATTTTTTTTTTTAAATTCGCCTATCACCAACTTGGAAAAATAAGAAGCCAAAAACTCATTACTGAAAAACAGTTATTAGTATATATATATATTTATTATATTTAAAATATTTTGTTAATATAATTAAGAGTCGTTTTTTTTGTTTTTAATAAAATTCAATTCAGAAATGTTTTCAAACGACACTTTATTTCAGACATACATTTGCTTATTAATCCCAAAAGTTACAGAACAGAATTTTTTTTTTTGTTTTGTTTTCCCAACTGTACAGCTAAAATCAGTTTGTTTTCTTCGCGGTCTCGCGGGTTTTTGAGTTTCCCGAGAGACAAGTTCTCACTTATTATGCTCTCATTTTCGGTAGAATAGTCATAGTTCTTTATTTTTCCAGCGGGTTAAAAAAAAAACCACCACGTTTATATTTTTATATATATATATATGCGCTTGTACACTTTTTTTTTACATTAAAAAATGTGTATCGTGTTTCTACAAATGTGGTTCGCAAACTCGATTTTCGTAGCGTTCCCTAATTTTTTTTTTTTCTATTAGAAGAAAAATTTCCGTCGAATTCCTATTCTACCACAGATGTGAGAGTTTTAAACAAAACTGGGAAATTTTTATTTCTGAAAAAAATTTTTGTTATATAAATTAAAAAAGAAAATTCGCTATGAATGAATTAAGGATATTTTTTTTTTCAGAAATTTATAAATTTCCGAGAAATGTTTCTTGATAGTTAAAAAGCATCCGTTTCTTTCTCTCACGCACTCACTCTCTATATATATTTATATCTTTCGTGGTGACCGGAAACACCGCGTCATAATTCTCCAAGTGCTGACGCTATACGAAAGAAACGTGTTAAAGCTAAGACATTCGTATTTTTTTTTTTTTTTTTTTTTTACACAGTACAATATAATGGTACAGGTTTCGTTCTCTAATCAAGAAATACAACGATAGCACAATTTTTATTTTTATTCGTTTGCTATTCGTTTCAAGTTGAATTCTATATATGATGATTAGAGACGAGTAACACTTTTACAAAAAGAAAATAATATTAATAATAACAATAAGGCTCTATTCTTTCCCAAAGGCTGTAAAAAAGACCGATGTGGAAAAAATGATGTCTTTAAAGATTCGGAATATACAAAAATTCTCTTATAAAATATCCGCTATCGTTAGTAAAAAATCCACCAGCAGAGTGTCGACTTTTTTTTTCAAATTAATATTTCATTTTATTCAAAATCTTTTACGTTTTTTTTTTTAAATTCGGAAAATTTTTCAATTATTATATAATCAATTAAAGTTGACACTCCGATTTTTTTTCCACTTGATGTTAAATGGTTTTGTGATCAGCTAAAACGAACCGAAAAAAAAAAATGATACGGCGACAACAAATTGGAGAGAAAAAGGAATTCCTCTTCTACAGCTTTTATAATTTTATTTTTATTCTTTAAAAATTAAATCTCTGGAATGTTTATGTGTTATTTATGGGAATAATAATCATTCAGGCGTAGAAGAGTAATAGACATAAGTTTAAGAGAATAATAAAAAAAAAATTACCCACCATTTGTCCCAGTAGCAACTTTAGTCGTCGTCGCCATCATTATCAAAAAAAAGAATCTTGAAATCCCAGTTTATAATTTTCGAAAAAAAAACTCTGTAAGGAATTTTTTAAAAAAAAAACGAAATCACTTTACTATTACAATACTTTATCTGCACTATATATGCTTAACAGGTATTCAAGAACTAGGAAATAGGCGCTAAATAAATACAAAGATTATTACAATTATAATTGTCTTAATTAAGACTTGATCAATTATTATTACATTTATAATTCGCATATTTGTCATCATCGTCATTAATTAATTGTCAATCATGACTACGCTTTTCGTGTGTTCTATATATAAATGGCAAAAATCGAAAATCAATCATTGGAAAATAGATTGACAAGAAAAAATGTGGAAAAAATTTTTTTTTGGAGGAACAACGATTTTTTTTTTTTAATCAGTGCCCAAAATCTGGCACTTTTACGTCGAATTAGAGGATTTTTGTTCGATATTTCTACATTATTCTTGTCTAATATTTATTTCATTAACTATTTAATTTCAAATTGGTCATTATTTTGAAAAATAAAGTAAATTTCCGTTTTTTTTTACTAAATAATAATGATAATAATGTGTCGAATTAAATATTTCTTTAGCAGGGGTTCGCTTAGCTGACCTGATTCCGCTGGCTGCGGTAAAAAGGTCGCAAAGCAACGCAGCCAGATCTAAATTACAAATATATATAATATATTTATATATATATATTTAATATATAATATGTGTATTTATAAAATTTGAATGAACGCTCTCAATCAAGTTAATATTTTTTTTTTTTTTTTTTCTAAACTATCTCTTTCACTCACACATACATTCTCGTATATCTACCTTTCTCTCTCTCTTTCTCATCAATTAATTTCTTTATACCTCTGTTGTGTTTTGTTTCTTTTCTTTCTTTCTCTCTCGCTCGCGTTAATTGTTATGCAAAAATACTAGTTAAATCCCTGTACATAAAAACCTTGACGCGCGGTGCGCAAGTATGCCGTCATTGTTCCTCCGGTGGATTCAAAGCGTTAAACCTTTATTTTATTTTTTTTTCGGGTTTTCTTTTTTTTTTTTTTTGTTTTTTTTTTTTATCTCATTTGTCTCTAAGAATTTACTTACAAGGTATTTGGTTTACTCCATGCATCACTCTTGACATGCAGTTCTGTTTAGGTATATAAATTATGGTAATGATTTCGGTAGTATTTTAATTACTAATAATGTTATCAATGCAATCAGCGCGCACCGCCTTTTGTCGCTTATTTATATAGATTCGCTTTTCTGCCCTCTCAATCTCCTCTCTATTTTACTACTTCTCACTCGTGACAACTAATTCCCCACTTTTTTTTTTTTTTTTATTTTTTTTTTTTATTATTTTTTCTCCCTGCCCCCCTCGGCCGGTTGAGAAACAGTTTACGACTTGAGAGTAGACTTAGTGGCATCTCGAGATAAGCCTTTTAGAGCGACCTTGCAAGGAGAAAGACAGAAGGTACATTATATCCTGAGGAAAAATAGTACACGCGAGGCGACACTTAATTGAGCCGGAATGAAAGAATAACTATTTTTTTTTAATTTTTATTATCAACAAATTTTATAAAATTGGAAAGTTAATAAAATTTGAATTTTGTGCGTCAAAACTTTCCAAGTGAAGACGCCATTTTTTTTTTTTTAATGAACCAAGTGTCACCTCGATTGTAAATTTTTTTTCCTAGTGTTTTAAATAATCGCGAATTCTGAATATTTTTTTTTTTGAAATTGATGTTAAAAAAGAAACAAAGAACGTTGGATTTTTAGCACCAGTGTCGCGAACCTTCATTGTCTGTCTCCCGTTGGTCCTATTTTTTTTTTTTGAGAAGAGACAAGCAGACGGAAGAGCGATCATAAAAAGGTGGCTCAATTTTTTATTTTTAAATTATATTTCGCGATTTTTCGAGTGGCTAGAAGCGTCTAGCAGCGATTAGCGCGAGATTGGCGGTCGACACGAGGTGACTTACAGTATTTATGGGGGATCGGCTACGGGGTCACTTCTTGTTCTTTTTCGCTGGTGGCTCCTGAACGTCCTGCGAATCTTCAGTGTCTTCGCTGTCAGTGGGACGTGGAGTATTATTGCTGTCATCGTCTTCAGTGGCAACTAAAGGAGTGGTTGGCTTATCCATAGAGTCCTCGGTAAATGAATTAGTGGTACTATTTTCGTCAATCACATTTGTATGATGTGGCTCCGACGATTCTTTACCATTAACAACAGCAGGCTCTTGATTACTATCATCGGACGGCTCAGTAGCTTCACCATTGCTTGGTGAATGGGAATTTCCATTTTCTGCCGTTATTGGAATACCATCGAGCAATTCGGGTTTTAATTCAGAAGCAACATAATGCGTCCAGAGGGCCAATTCCACTCTATGAGGGCTCCATGTCTTACCATTTGTCGCTGAAAGAAGCAGAAGATACCGGTTCGTTAGAGGGGTTTTTGAAGATTCGGTGACTTCTCGTTTTAGAAAGAGGTGCCTAGTGCGCTTAGTCATCCTCAATGGTGTAGAACTCGAAAATTCTTCAAATTCTCATTCGTCGCGGAGAAATTTAACTTCTTTTTTTTTTTTTTTAAATTAATTACAAAAAAAAAATTAGAATATTCAAATATTGTTTCTTAGCAATTTTAATTTTTATTTATAAATTCCCATTTTATGGCAAAAAAAATATAACAAAAAAAAAATAAATTTAGAATCTTTGAGGATCTCTAATTTCACAGCTCTAGCGAACTATCTATAATGATCATTATTGATCGAAAGCACACCTAGTGGCATCACCTGCTTCAGTTCTATTTAAGACCACCTGGTGTCCTGCTTTAGCAGGTCATGCTTCCATTTTTAAAGGTTTTCTTACACCTCTTATTGCAAAGGATCAATGTTTTATTTTTATACCAAAAAAAAAGATGCCTTCTCACTTAAATCTCAATTTTCCACAAATATATATAATAATGAAAAATTCATCAAAATTTATTTTTATTATTTAATGAAAATTTATCACTCACCTTGTTTGTTGAGCCTCTGCACTGTATTCTTGATGTGCGAGACAAATTTAAGGTATTCCTTGGTCGTGTAGTCAATACCCTCAATCTCGGGTATAGCCATAAGACACTCGTCGGCCATGAAAGGTGCAGATTCAGGTGCGGCCGCCGCCAAGAGTGCTGAAGCCATGGTGGTGCCAACGCCCTTGAGATTTGAGAGGGCAGTGATGGCCTGTTCAATATTTGGAAGCTTTTTGAACGCCTTCTTCGTCTCTGCCATCACAGCTCGGGGCGTATTTACCTTCACCAGGTATGAAAGTTGTGGATAAAATTTCCCGCGCTGCAACACACAAAAAAAAAGGAGAAAGTTTCATGAGATGAAGTCCAGAGGCGAATTTTTTTTTTGCAAAGGTGCGTACTTTTAAAGGACACTTACATTTTGTTTCCATTTCATTGTTTGTACGAGTTCCTCATGAATGAGATGAGCATCTTTGCCACGAGCTTTAATCTGCTTTGGCAATTCATTTTGGTACCTGCAAGCAAAAAAAAAAAAAATACAAATTTTTAAAAACTGCCTCTCGAGATTTTTATTTTATTATCAATTAATATAAACATTTTTGAGTTAATTATTAATACTTTATTAGGTTTTTTTTTTTTTTAATTACTAAATTCAAGTTCTACAAAAAGCGTTGTTTTGTAGTAAAAGAAAAACAGTTAAAGAAATTGCAATAGCAACCTTGAAATTCTCCTTTGTGAAGTTACTTAACTTACACAATATTCTCAAGAGATAGGACAATATAAACTTCTGCCACCAATGTGCACATATATATATTCGTATATGTACATAGTTACGTACTACTTGTAACCTATCACCTTTAAGCTGATCTCTTCTCATTTGTCTGTTTAAAACTTAAAGACCACATTAAAATGGAAATTCATTTCATCTACCTTTGTTATTAAATTATTAACTTACATTTAAATTATCATCACGTTGCCGTCGGAAAGTTGTATTATATTTTTCATTAATTTATTAAAAATACACAAATTCATATTGAAATAAAAGTTGAATGTTTATTGATAATCTTATTAAAAAGCATTAATTATTTATTCACTTCATTCTGCGATAACTCTCATATTTATGAATAAAGAACAGAAAAAAGCTTTTTAAAGCTTAAAAAAACATTTTCTAATTAACAGCAGTAAAAAATCACAATTTAAAAAAAAAATTTCTTAAATTTTAAACATTTTTCTATTATTAAATTATTATTTTTTTTTTTTGTTATTGAACAAAAAAATATTGTGGTTTGACTTTAAAACGATTTATAAAAGAAATAAAAATTCTCAAAAACAAATTAAGCAGTCAATAACTTCTTTTTCTTTATTTAATGACAGACAGTGAGAAATATAAATGTGAAATCACATGAATAGGGAAAACAAGAGCAAATTGACGCATTGACGTAGAGGAAGTTAGCGCAATGTGATTTACTGAGAGATAAGAATGAGGTGGAAGGTTTTGTTTGTAAATAATCACGTTTGATGCGTCAGTGAATGGGAAAAAGAGCGCGCAATGATTTGACATCTAATTGTAATTGGCATCAATAATATATCTCTTAAGTAATACTGACAGTACAACTAATCAAAAAGTAATCAGTAAAAATTATATTTCATGGATAGGTGTACAAGAACATTTGTTGAATATTAATAATAAAAAAAAAAAAAAAAAAAAAAACAAAGTAGGTAGTTAAATAAATTTAAATTATTAATAAAATAACTAATAAATAAAAAATAAATATAACATATAATTCTTTAATTGTTTTTAAAAAGACAAAAGAAATATAAAATAACAAAGTGTACATATTCCAAAAAGTCAAAATTTAAATTCTCTATGCTTCAAAAAGTTCAGTGTTAAGTTTCAAATATTATACATCAGTCAATATTTTTAAATAAACTTCTTTATAAAAAATTTTTAATTTTGTAAAATTTATAAGTCTTAAAAATTTTTAAAATATTAAAAAATTTTCTACAAAATTCAGCAAGTCTTATTAATTGGAGCACGAACTGACGCCGCTCACGGCGACGTTGTCAATACGCTCGTCTCCTGTCATCGATTAAAAAAAAAAGAAAATAAAACAAATAACCTTTTCCCCATTCATGTCTAGCGCTTTAAGCGATAACAATAACAAGATTGAATTAAATGAAAATTCTCTAGAAAGAAAATTATAAAGCGCTTATTTTATCCAGACGTTGCGAGTGAAGCCTCTATCGAAATGGCAACGTCGGCGAGTTCCTTTGAGTTCAACTCAGCCTGAAAACGAGCTCAAAGTTCCGGGTCTCGACCCAGCCAATTATCAAAGACCCGGCTTTTAAGCTCTATCAAAAAAAAAAAGAAAAACTGGAAATCTCAAAAAAGTTATGAATTTTAGTATCTTTGAAACTCAAAGAAACTCTCCGCCGGCCACGTGACGCCTATGCGTCGCTTCTCTCCTTTTTCATGTACCCTCCCCCCCTACTCTGATGAAAATCGCGCTTGAACTATCCGCGAGATTTCGCATCGTCAATCGTAGCAATATCAAGATAGATAGCCCTCGAGGGTGCGGGTCGCTCTCCCGAGGCAGTATGCTACGTGCCCGCAACTGGCGCGCCTCGGGTTCATTGTCCGCGAAGCCCCTTTGAAAAACCCGACAGAGACCTTTCGTTTCAAGTCAATTAAAAACTCACCAATTGTCCAGCTTGATCAGCTCCTCAGGTTTCTTCGTCTTGTGGATTGCCTTGACTCGTAGAGCCTGAGGATATAATTTAAGGACGTGCTCAAATTGATTTGAAGTGCCCTCCGCAAAAAAAGTCGCGGTGTCTTTCACGGAAGCCATTGTGATAACTGAGCTTCTAACAGAGTCCACTAGAGCGCTCTCTCTCTCACTCTTTCTCTCCCTCGATGCCCCCTTTGAACTCCCCCCGTCACCGTCGCTCTTTATCTCTCTGTCCTTACGCTCCCCCCAACCAACACACCGGACAACCACGCGAGAAATTCCTCACCTCACCCTCCTAAATTCTCTTCTGTTTCCGCACCGTGATCGCACGACAATGATACCTTCGAAACTAGTCCACGCAACACCGTTGCGCTATTCGTTCTCACAGAGTTGCAGCCTTTAGTCCTCGCTCCAATTTCACACACTTCAAAATCTATTTTATTTGATAAGAAAACGTAAAAATTGTTATTAGAAAACCGTTAATGATTCGGAATTCAAACAAAGTAACAACTCAGTAAATGAAAAGTGAGTACAACTCCAAACTGGTATGATGTCAAGTGTTCAGTGGTAAAAACCGTTCTGTTCTGAACAGACCTCGTTCGACTGGCTCTGGAGAGGGAGCAACGATTTCCTCGGAAGGGGGCAGCACCACTCAGTGTATTTCTCCTCCAACGCTTCTCTCTATCTGTCTCTCTCTCTTATTCGAATTCTCTCCCTTTTTCTCTCTTGATGATTCCTCTCACCCTCCTAAACAGCACAACACTCTCTATTATGTACGAAAATTTCGACCGTTGAGCTGTCACTCCGGTGACTCTCACCGTGCGCCTCAGCTCGTTTCCTTGACACGTCTTCTTCGAAAATTACTCGCGTAAAACTTCCTTTCTCCTTTTTTTAATTTAAAATTTTTCTAATATAGTTTGAAAAAAAAAATATTTATAAATATTCCTTAATTTCTTCAACTTTTGAAAATTCTTTGCACCTTTATCTTTTTGACCTTGTGTGTTTTGATCAAGGATAACCAGGGTCCCATTTATGGACCCAACTTTGGTTCCTTCTTAGTTATTTTATAGACTATATACACAAGTCCAATAAGAATGCAAAAATCCTCTAAATTGAAGTAACTCTGTAAAGGAATCTCGTTTAAAACGAAAAACTTTTTTAAAATTGAAATGAAGAATTTAAATTTTGTTGTCTGGCGAACGTGTAAGAGTTGAAAACGGGAACACGCAGCACAGAAAGTCGATTGGCTCGTATATGTTAACGATAGTAAAGCGTACGACCGACTGAGGGCGCCTTTGCTTATTTCTCATCTACCCCCACCAGAGGTCTCGCTACTTGTCCTTTTGCCCCTCTCGTCATCCGTCACCCTCTCACTACCGCAATCCCCTCTCCATAATACACCCTTCCCCTTAGAAGAATCGCACCTTTATTGCATCTACGTCAATTCGCATTGGAATTCGTGTCTGTTTTATCGAGTCTTGGAAGTGGCATGCATCGGTGCGTTTAAAACGAGCGCGCAAAGCGTTTGCTTGCGGGACTCGTATTCTCTTCGTTGGTTTCATTTCGCTGAGCCTTGCGACTGGAAATCGATGTCGATGGGAAACCTGGTAGGAGCGGCGGCGGTGCCGATATGCAGGTCTCTCGGTGTGTCGTCGTTGACGATGCACGTGTATTTAGCTCGAGGACTTGTGATTGTATGGTTGCGCGCGCATTTTGCTCTCTCCCCACTGTTAGTGCCAGACATACACATTCTCAATACACATATACATATAACACGAATGATAAAGCCCGGTTTCCCATTTTCGCAACCGCTAGATTTGCTAGATAGATAGGATCGTCAATCGGAGTAGGGGAAAAGAAAATTGAGAATGATTTTTCTGTAGGAAAAACGAGTTTTTTGTTTTCCTTTGAGGAGGGAACTTGAAATTTTTTTTTTTTTTTTTTAAATGGGTAGATGATGGTAGAAGGTTCGTAACGGTTGAATGCTAAAGAAATAAGACAGGGGTCTGTGTTGGTGAGCTCAGCGCCAGTCTGCCGTCGGTAATAGCACTTGGGTTTGTGTGTGTCTATGTATGTTGAGTGCAATGGGGGCGATAGTGGTGTATGTGCTTGTGTGCGGACAACTGTCAGCCGTCCATGAGATTATTGTACTAGTAGTGGTGCGTTCCATCGTGAGATCTCGCTTTGCCAGGGACGGCTTAACAGAATACTTAAGGGGGTCTGAGGTTATAGTTCCAGGCTTTGAATTTCAAGTTTTAATTCTGATATTTAAATTTTTTGATTAAATTTGCTTTCTAAAACAAGAATTGCATAGAATAAAATTGTATTTTTAGTTTATTCTTTTATGAATAATAACAAATTTTCAATACTTTTTTTTTCCTTTATAGTTATATAATAACTTTTATTTTCCAGTTTTTCAATACTTTTATTTAAAATTTTACTATGAATTTCACGGCATTTTTTTTTCTTTTTATGTTATTGCAGGAAAAATTGTAAATTATTTATCGAGAACGTTATAAATCAACGTCATATGTTGTTGTGTATTTAAATATCACTGGATTAACGTTGTGGTAAACTGATAATTAGAATACAATGGATTCCAACCAGAAATACTTTTTAAGGGAAAAATAACTTTTACGAGGGGTTTGACTGGTTGAAAATTAGGGGCTTATATTGATTAACAATATAATATGTGATGACAACTTCTGTCAAATATCCATAAATTATCACCTTTTCTTTTTCTAGAGATATATATAAATTCCCATTCAATAATGAGAAATACGAAAGTAAGAAAAATATAATTGTTTTTCTAGTTCTGAGAATTTTAAAACATTACTATTTAATTTGTGTTCTTTTTTTTGGAAAAAAAAAATGTTAACTCTGAAACATTATTTAATAATAGCATTTCAAATGAAGAGTTACAACCTAACTCAAAATTGTTCATTACCCTAGAACAATTCTAAGTGAGCAGTATGCGTAAATATGTATAAATTTTAATGCACTGAACCCTCTCATATAGTGAGACTTGAAAATTTAATTATCAAATGCAATTAATTATTATAATTAAAAATAAAAAGTCTATTTTTAATTAACCCTTTCAGGGGCACATTATTCTAAGCATACAAATTTTTGTTTCATTACGTATTTATACGTTTTTTGGGTCGCTGAATACAAATCCGAGGTCAGATTTTGCAAATTTTAAAAATTCAAAATGGCGAATCCAATATGGCGGACATTTTTTTTAAAATTCAATATATTCGCTTGAAACTTGTTACTCGGGGGTTTTCGGGGTCGCTGATTACGAATTTAATGCCCGTTTTTCAAAATTCAAAATGTCGGATCCGCCATTTTGAATTTTAAAAAACTGACATCTGATTCGTAATCAGCAACCCCGAAAACCCCCGAGTAACGAGTTTCATACAAATTGCATTATATTTTTAAAAAGTCGTCCGCCATATTGGATCCGCCATTTTGAATTTTGAAAAACTGACCTCAGATTCGTAATCAGGGACCCCAAAAACCCCCGAGTAAAGATTTTCAAAGTCGTAGCACTTCGCGTTTACAAATAGCTGAATTAATTATTAAAAAAATGCATATTTTTCAGATTGATGGAATAATATTAAGTTAACAATAATAAATTATTCATAAACAATATTATAGATTCGTTATATTATATCCTTAGAATCTAAAAATAAGAAATATATGATTATTATTAGATAAATATGCCGGAAATACCAAAAATACAACAACAAAAAAGGTGGGACGTATACGTCCCACTGCCCCTGAAAGGGTTAACAAACAATTCTTATAAAATAAAGCATTGTTTTCACTATTAAAATCTCTGTTAATAATTATAAGCTCATTAAAATCAAATAGAAGTAATAAACACGCCCTACCTATAAGAAAGTTTTTGAAAACATAAAACTTATCTCTCTCTCTTTTTAAATATAAAGGCCAGAGGAGGATAGATTTCACTAGTAATAAAAGAAGGGGGTAGATAATCAGCCTTAATGAATCCCTGTTAGAACGCGTATATAGGCAACCCGACTGACACTTACCTACTCTCATTAACGTCCTTCCAACACAATAGCCCATCCTAACGGTACATAATTAAATTATCATGCACGAAAATTCGATATTTGAATTACTGTAGGAATTAAAAATATTTCAAAATATAACACTCATATGCATTAATATATATAAAACTGCTAAATAATCTATTGTTTATATTATAATGACTTTAATGAAAAAGCACAAAAATTTTCTGATTTTTATATATTTTTTTCTTTTTGAATATTGAGTTATCAAAAAAAGAAGTCATTAAAGTACATTAAAATGAAAATAATATTACGAAGTTGAAATATATTTGAGTGAAATAACCGCATTTACGAGCAAGCAATTTCTTGAAAAGGTCGGGTAAAACAAATTAAAAACAAGGATTTGAAGTACACGTCGGTGGGGCCATATCAGCCACGCCACGTGTTGTAAATTTGACGGTGTGTATTTATGGTTGAACTATGTGAATCGGCAGGGGTTGAGAGATCTCTCTCTCTCTCTCTCTTTCTCTCTTTCTCTATGTAATATGTATAGGAATGGGGTTCTGGGATATATTAATCCGCCCCTGGGGCGCCGTTCGCCGCGCCGAGCCCACCACCCATCATGTCGGGAACGATCACACCAATACACGCCCAGCGCTCGCCCGCTGTTCGGATGGAAAGTGCCGAACAAGCGTTTCTATAAAGCCTCGGTAACTTTCCGTGTGTTCATATAACTCCATGCCCAGGAAATATATACGAAAGTTACCAAGCGCAAAAGCTCGTTTGCGATCGTTATATACATATATATATACATATTTGAAAACTAAAAGGTCCTGGTACAGGTTTCATGCGTCGCGACGCCTTTTTCGTCCTTCTTTTCACATAAATCGAATCGGCGCCATTATATTCATAACGCCAAGATATTCTCGAATGATAATAATGTTAAAATTGTCACAAATAAAATTTTGTAAACATTTACAATTCCTATATTATCTTTTTCTCCAAAACTCATAACGAAAAAAAAGAGAGAGAGAGAGAGAGAGAGAGAGAGATAATATATACCTAGATAAATCTTATAGAATAAACTTTCTAGTTATTTTTGAGATTTAGGATTTAAGATCCTAGAACCTAGAATTGTATAGAATAATTTAAGACTTCAGGTCTCTTGGCATAGATTTTAAGATTTAAGCTGGGACCCTAAATTAAAGTCCCAGGTAGAGATATATATATATACGTTTTAAACATCGGCATAAGGAAAAGGAACTTTGAATTGAAATTTCCAAGTAATTAAATCACTTTACGATGCATTCATTAAACTCTGCCATATTATAAATTGCTCTTTAATTTTTGGCGTACATTAATTGAAATTAATTTTTTACGTAATTTTAATTCAATTTTAAAATTTTTTTAATACTGTCATTAATTTTTAAAATATTTTTCCATTTTTTAAGAAAAACAATAGTAAAAAATTTACAATTTGAATTTTCATCATCACACAAAGCTTTAAAATTTTTTTTCCTCCATAAAAAAGTTGGTATCAGAAAAAAAAAGAGAATAACATAAATAATTCAGTATTTTTGTTAAAAATCGAGGTTAAAATATAACTTTGATCTATAATTCCGTTTATATTGTATAAAGGAAAATTTATTCGTAAATAAAAAAAAAAAAAAGAAAAACCGCATCTTTGTTTTGAGGCTCTTCGAGTGACGAGTTTTCCATGATTTAAAACTCTCGAGGAGAGAAAAAAAAAGAGAGAGAGAGAGAGAGAGAGAGAGAACAAGTAGTAAAGCCACGTTACACAGGTAGCTTTGATGTTCCGGCGATAGATTTTTCCCTACATCTTTAGAACCACTTGTTGCTTGACAGTAGCATACATTAATACGATTAATGTAATCCCTATGAATTCCAAACTAAGTCCTAGTGGATAATTGAGGAAAGAAGTGATAAATTTAATTAATTTCGCAGTTTTAAATCATCTACCTCAAAATAATTTCTCTTTATATTTTAAATATTACTTTTTCTCCAATTTTAAAAACAAAAATTAATTTCAAGTAATTTTTAAATATTAATAATATTCTATTTGAAAATCAAAAATTTTTAAATTAAGAATATATTTTTAAAATTTGTAATTATATTCTTATTTAGTTTTTTCACTGACTTTTAAGTGCCTTAAAATTTGCTTTTTACATTATATTTACATAATATTGCTTTATATAATTTAGATTGCTTATTTAAAAAAAAAAATCACTTTCGGTCCTTGGGATCGAAACCTCGTCAATTGTAGGTACATTACTCAAGAGTTTATTGCGGAGTTTTCTAAAAACACCGTTACCTCGTTTTTAAATGAGTCACCTCAACGCACTAGCTACTTTCTAATTCAGGGGTCTAATCGGAAAACTATTCTATAACGGTCTTCACAGAATACATATGACTTAGTCCGCGCGACCAATTGTTCAATAAAATAAGAATTACCCCTTTCGACAGTAAAAAAAAAAAATTTACACATAATACAAGTAAATTGAAAATTTGTACTATTTTATTATAAAAAGAATTTGAAATAATTACCTAATTCTTTTGTGAGGCTGTTATAAAATTTCCATGGTGTTTTTTTTAAATATAAAATAAAAGAGGTAAAGTAGAAATTTTGTTTAAAAAAAAAAAAATATCATAAAAATATCTTTGGCCGACGATCTGAACCTTGGGCGGTGTGTATGTGAGTTGTGGAAATGTTGTGCAGCGGAAGCGAGGAGCGGACGCTGAAAAAGGGGGCCCTTGGCTTTCCACGCTGGTTGTCCGCCTCCCAGGCAACCCGGGCTATGGCAGGCAGGCAGCAAAGCAAAAGCAACCAGCCAACCCGCAGCATGGCTGAACGACGCACCGTTATGTGTACCCTCGTGCCCCCTATCTATACAAAGAGGGCCCCCTTTATTCCCGCAAGCGTTTGAAATTCAACCCCGCATACACCAGAGTAAAAGAGAAAGAGAGAGAGAGAGAGACCCTGCCTGCCTGCCAACCCAACCATCCGCACACACAGCCGCAAGAGCGCTTGTATAACTTTTCAAAATTCACTTCCATTTCTAACCCCAACAATATTTTATATCTACCTTATATATATATGTACATTTATTTGGATACTGCAAATTATTCAAATTCTTTCTGAATTATCTTTTAAAAATTATTTTCCCCGCAACATTTTCCTTGTTAGAAAAGAATTTAAGGAATACATATACATGTATAGTGAGTTCCAAGAATTCTTTTGTATTCACAGGTCGAAAAATGGGCATTGGAAAAATTTTTCTATTTTCAAATATGTTTTGAAAAAAAATTTTTGAAAATTTAAAACCTCTTGACAGAAAAAAAAATAATAATAAGATTTAAAATATTTATAAACATAACTAAATAGTAGAAAATTTTGTTAATTTTTCTTATTAAAATCTCTCTTAAAAAAAAGTAAATTATTAATTTTAATATAATAATATACATAAGGTTTTGTTCGGGGCGAAAAAAAGTATAAAAATTAAAGATTTTTGAATCTTTTTTTTTTTTACACGATTTATATAAGGGAGAGTGGAACAAAACCGGATAGGCCAGTCATGCCAGTACCCCTACTTTTCAAAAAACATTTACTGCCATCTGCGTTGAAGTTAACATCTTTTAACTTGCAGCCAACTTCATATTACATGTTAAAAACGCGTTCGCAACCATTTTTTTTCTTATTAAATAAAAAAAAAAAAATTATGAACCATTTTATATTTTAAATGCAACAAACAAAAAAGTATCGAGGATTTTAAAATATTTTTTTTTTTTTTCAAATAAAAAGTAAATTAAATTAAAAACCCAATAAAAGAATTTTTATAGAGGAATTGATGAACTCGATAAAATTATTTTCAATTGCGATTTTAATATCGTAGTGTTTATTTTGTTTGAATACTAAATACTATTTCACAATTTTTATAAAAAAAAAATTTCTAACGTGAAAAAGATATAATTTTCCAATTATTTAAGGAAAATTTTTGAATTTTCACATATAAAATACGTATTTTATACGATATGAAATTTTTAGATGAAAAAATTTAACTGTACCAAACATGTAAATAAGAAAAAATTGTGTTATTTATTAAATATTTAACGAACATAACTGCTTTTCTAACTATAAGCTCTAAGTTTTTTTTTTCGAAAGTCAAATTAGGACTAAATTGATTCTTGAACATAACCTCAAAGGGGCATAGAGCAAACATAACCTCAAAACTTCAGATAAGTGAGATGAACATAACCTCAAAATTAAATAACTTTAAAGATAAAAGAGCGAACAACCTAAGTAAACATAAATGAAAATATAAAATAACAAATAAAGAATCAAATAATTTTTGTATAGCATCTTTAGAATCAACAACAACGACGACTTAATTAAATTCTGAGAAATGTTGGAATTAATTATCCCGTTTTTTTGGGTATAAAAAATAAGATAATGATTTAATAGAAAAAAAAGACATTCGAAGTGTTATTTGGAGAAGGGTCGCATTGAGAAAGTAATTATTTGTCGGCAGCAACAGGTCACGGCCTCTTCCGTGTCCATGTGCTATGTATACCCGGAAGTCGCGCATACACGAAATCGCAATACAACACGTGGTGACCGACGACGACATGGGCGGCTTTTGTGAGTATGTATTAGTCAGGGGTTTTCCGGTATTTTTACCGCCAGTGCGTATCAAACTATCAAAGCACCTCGTTTCATATATACATATATCTTCTACACATTATAAATATAGACGTGCATTGTATGTGCATAGCATGTCAAAATAGAACACGAACAATAAAATAATTTCGAAATCAAATTTACTATTCGCGCATAAATAATAAATTTTGTATATACAAAAGTTATGAATTTTACATAAAATAATAAATTTATCTTCTTTTCGGAAAAATTAAAAAATAAATTTAAACTAACTTTTGGTAAGTTTAAATTTAAAATTTTGTATCTTTAAAGCGTATTTGACTGAAAATGGAGATTTTTTTTTTTGTTTGAAAAAAAAAATGTATTTGACTGTTACGTTACATCGCAACTCTCGAGTCGAGTTATCCTTGAAGCGTCTTATCGTCATTGCGATAGACGCTAAAGTAGTCTCGAAAGCAGGAAATCGAATTGAATTCCGTTCAAGACATGAAGGAATTTAATTCAATTCTTTTTTTTTCAATCACAAACGAGTTTTCGATTTAGTAATTTTCATTTTTTTTTCCCTTCCTTAATTTTCTATTATTTCATTAACAATATAATACAATGTTTAAAAATATTTCAACACTTCTATATATAATTGAAAATTTATATCGCGATAAATATAAAACAAAAGTATATTATTCAAATAGTCTTCAAAAATTTAAATAATTTTTATAATTACTATTCTGGATAAATATATATGTTAACTTAAAATTCAAAACTTGTATTATCAGAGGATTTCTTGGAAAACCCGTATGTAAGCAATCTTCATGGAAATTTCGCTGAAAATTTGAAATTTAAAATATACCGGAGTTAAATTAATTATAGACAAATTTATTATTTTAACTAAAGCAGCAAAAATGTTTAAAATGAATTTTTTTTTTAAATAACTTATAGTAGGTTCTATAAATATTCTTGTAAGACAAGTATAAATTTTTATTTTAATAAAAATTGACTGTATTTCTGAATTTAATGACACGAAACAAGTCTTATTTAAAGAAAATCAAGGGACAATTGAATAATCCTTATATATATATATATTTAGAACGAAAAGGATATTAAAATATTAAGAAAATAGTCTTCTCGTTTATAAGTGCCAATAAACTTTACCATTTCAAGGTTTATATGAAACAGAAAGATAGTTTTATAAGAAAATGACGATAATCCACAATCTCGTGGATTTTCTATAAGAGATTTTAAAAATAATACTAAAGAATTTATATCGATAATTTCATTTTCAAATGCAGCTATTCACACACCAAAATAATAATATTTTACTCTAAATCTGAATTAGTGAAAATTTTTACTAATTTGAATTAGTGACTCACTTTTTGCTATTGAATTAGTTAAATTTCACTAATTATTAGTCAAAGTTACTAATAATTAGTAAAATTTTACTAATTCAATAGCAAAAAGTGAGTCACTAATTCAAATTAGTTAAAATTTTTACTAATTCAAATTTAGAGAGTAATAAATATAAGAAAATATTCAAAATGCTCTCTAAATCTGAATTAGTAAAAATGTTTACTTTTACTAACAATTAGTAAAATTTAACTAATTCTAAAGCAAAAAGTGAGTCACTAATTTAAATTAGTCAACATTTTTACTAATTCAGATTTAGAGAGTGTATTATCCTTTTTAACGAGAAATAAATGTTAGCACTTTATATTATAAAAAAAAAATTCCTTTTTTTTAAGAAAAGAATTTTTTAATTTTCTCCCATTTTAGAAATATATAAAAAAAAATTTTCAAAGTTTAATATAATTTAACGAAAATATTTTTATATGAAATTTTTTTAAACGCCAAAATGTTCAATTCAAAGATATGAAATTCTTTATTTTTATTAAAAATATATATTGTAGTTTAGAAAAAATATAAAACTACGAATATATAAAGTTATACGGAACTTAAAAAAAAAAATACGTGACATTTTTTTTTCATATTTCGTAAACTTTGTTTTTTTTTTTTATTATACTTTTTCCTCAAATTGTAATATATTTGAATAAAAACATATATAAAAGTATTTCTTGCCGTGTGGAAACTTGTTTCTCAATGTGCCGCACATTTTTTTCTCAACCCCAGCGTATATACTTTACTTCAAGGAAATTCGTTATTCATCTTAAAAATTCTTGGTGTAAATTTAAACTGAATTTTTAAAAAAAGAAGTATTTCAAAATAAAAATATAATATGAACTAAAGTGAAGATAATTTAAATTAATTAACTTTTTTTTTTTTTTTTTTTTTTTTTAAGTGGAAAGACTCCACATGCGTCGCGACGCATCATCGCTATTCTGTATTTGCCTTGGCGCAAAATCCTGTTTCCACTTTCAAATGCGTGCACGTGGTATTGTCGCAAAATCGAATATACACGTGGGCCTGCAGCGATGAGCAAAGTTTAACTTCGCTTAGTCAGAGTCAGACTTGGAAACATAGAATATAGAAATACGCAAGCAAGGCGAGAGGTAGAGAACGGCAAGAGAGCGGCGCAAACGCGCTTTATCGTCGGCCAATCCGAGTTTTGACCTTGAGCAGCTCTAGAGAGAGAGATATATTTAGCTGTAAGGTCTGTAAGCGGTCGAGCTGTGTGAGAGCTGCTCTTGCAAATGCTGGCCTCAACTCACAATCAGCTACCAACAGATCTTCAAGTATACTTCACTTAAAGTTCTTGCAAAATATAATATTATTCTTCTATTTCGAAATAGAAGAAAAATAATAAATAATTTTTTTTTTTTTTTAATTTTATTTCCAAGAAAAAAATTACACTTTTTTTTTTTTTTCTTGTATAACAATAAAAATTCTTAGTATTGAAAAAGATCCAATTTTAAATTCTATGTTAATTTCGCGCGTGGTTTAAAATTGGAAAGTGTGTGTGTGTGTGGATCGAATATGAGAATTTCAAAAAAGATTCAAGGCTAGAGTTCACGGAGAGAATGTTAATCATATTTGAATTTTCTTTTTTTTTTACCGAGTAAAAATAAATATGCAAAAAAAAAAAAAATTGAAAATTCTGTACCGATCTGCCACGCGGTGAAAAACTTGGAAGCATCCCTTTGGATACGGTCCAAATGTCTTGGGAAGATTTATACAATACGAGAAAATTTGAAAGGGGGCTAAATTTGCAGAAAGTTTTTGGCTTTTGAAATCTAGAGATAGAATATTCTAAGGAACGATTTTTGAATTTTTTTTTTTTTTGGTTATCTAAACTAATATAAAAATAATTTATTATCACAAATTGTAAATGAAATAAATCCAATATACCTTTCAAAATACGAATTGCTATATAAGATTGAAATGCGATCTTGATAAAAGTAAATGAAGCCGATGCAATTCCCTGTTTGCAAGGTCGCATAAGGGTAGCACATTTATTTTCACCGAGCGGAACAGCTGCAATATACAAACTATATATAATAATTTCACTTTTACTCAAAATGTAACTAAAAAAAAAAGTTGCCCCTGAATTTTTAAATTTTATTTTGATCCTTTTATATTTTATTCACCATGAAAATTTTTATTAAAAATATAAGCTCCTCTAAAATTTTCACCCATAGAAATAATTCATTTTTATTTGAGAAAAAATTTATTTGAATCAAATAAAATTATAGAGACGTTATTTGCAACAAATAAATATTTATTTTGCTCTAAAAAATATAATCTTTGAATTAATAAATATTTTTATAAAGAACCATTATATATTTGAAAATGAAAAATATAATACAATTTGAACAATTGTGAAATTATTTTCTAAAAATATTTAACATTTCCGTAAATAGAAAAAAAAAGAAAACTTATTTCGACCGTTACGTGTCAATTGGATATTTCGAAATTACCGTTTCTGTTTCCTGTCGTCGTTTCCTTACATTGGCAAAAACGACACCATTTACAATTTACATTTCTGCCATGTAATATCGACAAGTAGAAACATCTTCCGAGTAATTTCCGTCGCGGTTGTACACAGAGCGAGACGACATGCAGGTCGATAATCCATTTGACTTTATGTGGATGTCATTTGCGAATGTATGACCACTTGGGAGAATACTGTATATATATATACAAATAATATAGTAATTATATTAAGAAAGTCTAGATGAAAAATATATTTTCAATAATAATAATAATAATAATAATAATAATATCGTGTGAGCTGACAATTTACAGTCAAGAATCAACGAATTCTGTTTATATTTCTTGACTCATAAACAGCACTAATGAGTGTCATTTCCTATTCGTATGTTTAAAAAAAAAAATACTTGGACGAATTTTATATGTTAGAATTTATTAATCAGGACCGGAAATAATTAATTTTGTCTTGCTAGAATTTTCAAAATTCTATAATTTTTACTTGAATTTATTTTTCTAATAATTTTGAAAATTATATATTCAAATTATATTTTTGACGAGAGATGGAAAGAGGAAGACATTAAAGTATTAAATTTTGAAAGGTCGAGAGATCTTGGGGCAACATGGGGCTAGGGGACAGAAGATGAGGATGACGGCTGAAACATCGTTATTGGCGAAACAGGCACGCGAATGCGTGCTAGCGTCGAGCGGCAGCAGCGACGAGAGCTTACGAAGGGGACCTCGAATGAGATCGATATCTCGACTCTCTCTCTCTCTCTCTCTCGCTCTCTCTCCGCTCTCTACTCCTGCACAACGTTGGTGGAGCTTCTCCTCGCATAAAAGCTCAAATTCGAATTTTCCCCTACAGACTAAATAAAAAGGAATATTCAACATTTTTTTTTTTTTTTTTGAAATAATAGAGAAAAATAATAATTTCATTTAATAATGAAGATATTATTATTTTGAAATTTAGGTTTTTAAAATGAGATTTTACTATACACGAAAAAAAAGAGAGATGAGAATATTGAATCTGTTCCACGTGAGGACCATTTCAATCCCAGGGGAAGAGAATCTCACTCCAACATAAAATGAAATTTAATCCAAATTAGAGTGAAACTTCATTCTAAAAAACTTATTCTCTTTTTCTTCTTGGAGTAAAGTTTTATCTCTCAACTTGATTAAAATTCTATTGAATTCGAGGGGAATTACATTCTTTTGAATGAAATTCTTCGATTAGAATCACTCACTTCAGGGGGGAAACTGTTATTTATATATATATATAATATGAAAATGATTTAGAATATGTTATTCTACTTGTTAAAAAAGGTAATATCTAACAACAGATTTTTAATTAGCAAAAAATTATGAAACAGATAATTTTCTCTGTGTTTTTTTCATTTTTTTTCTTTTGATTCTGAAATTTTAGAAAAACAGAAAATCTCTTCTATCGGAATAAATTGCAAAATAATTGTTTTCGGAATTTTTTTTTATACTTGGAAAATTTTCTCCGACCTTGCGGAGTTTAAAAAACTTTCCGTAATTTTCAATACTTGAAAAAACTTTGATTCGGAAATTTTTCTACAAAAATATATTTTCTAAATTCTAAAAAAAAAATTAGTCTTTCATTTTTGTATTTGATTTTAATTGATTAAAATTGGTTCACCAACCAATATACACAAAGCTTTTTATAAGTATATTAAAGAGAGTCAGAATGAGTTCGCCGTTTTTCCCCAGGGAGTTAACCATATAGTTATATGTACAGTATACATTTATAGACTCTGTTGTAATTCTTTGCCAATAAAAATTGATTAATTTCCGGATTTTTATAATATAAATTAAATTTTTAATAAAAAAAAAGAATAAAAAAATATATATGTTCCAAAATAAGAATTTTTTAATTTTTGGAGTGAAACTATAAAACCGCAAGAAATTCATATATATAGAAAGAAGTACACTGTAAAAAATTTTTCGGAAATTTTTCCGAAAAAATACGGACAGCACGGAACCCCAAGGGGTGGAAATATTTCCGAATAAATAGTAAGAATTATCTCCGACATATTTCGGAAATTTTTCCTATTAATAAGTCGGATTTTTTTCCGAATTAGTCGGATATTTTTCCGAATTAGTCGGATATTTTTCCTCATATATATTCGGTATTTTTTCCGAACTTACTGGAAAAAATTTTTCGGAAATTTTTCCGAAAAAATACGGACAGCACGGAACCCCAAGGGGTGGAAATATTTCCGAATAAATAGTAAGAATTATCTCCGACATATTTCGGAAATTTTTCCTATTAATAAGTCGGATTTTTTTCCGAATTAGTCGGATATTTTTCCTCATATATATTCGGTATTTTTTCCGAACTTACTGGAAATTTTTCCTCTTGTGAATCGGATTTTTTTCCGAATCAATTGGAAATTATACCCACAATGAGGTGGATTTTTTTCCGAATTTGTCGGATATTTTTCCTCATAGTTATTAGGTTTTTTTTCCAAAGTTATGGGAAATTTTTCCTCCTGTGGGTTGGATTTTTTTCCGACTTTGTCGGATATTTTTCCTAATATTTAATAGGCATTATTTTCAAATCTATCGGAAATTTTTCCTCCTGTAAGTCGGATTTTTTTCCGAATTTGACGGATATTTTCCTCAATTTTTTTAGTATTTTATCCAAATCTATCGGATATTTTTCCTCATATTTACTTATCATCTTTTCCGAATCAATTGGAAATTATACCGACTATTTATGCGAATATTTTTCCTATCATTAAGTAATAATTTTTTCAAACTAATCGAAAATTTTATCCTTATTTGATAAATAAAGGCTATAAATAAAGAAATAAAAGTTTGTATAAAAAGTTACATTTATTTACAAAACGACATAAAAATAATTCTATTTGAATTCTATTAATATTAAAATACTTAAGTATATTTTTTAAAGAAAGGCAGAGGTGTATATTTTATAATATTTTAGTTTCAGGAAATTACTTTTATGAATTGAAACTGACAATATTTGCAATTAACCTCATCACTTTTGAATCTTCTTCCGTTTTTTTTGATTTATTTTTTCTTCCTCTCTTGTGTCCTGTTTGTGGATTAATGTCCATTAACATCCTAGAAAAAACAAATGTTTCCATTATTTATAAAAAGTAGTTAGTGATGTTTAAAAAAAAGTTAAATTTCATTTTGAGTTTAATTTTTTGATTAATGTTGCATATTACTTAGAAATACTTATAAAAAAACTTTTAATATACCTTTGAATGAACTCCAATGAAGATGAAATATTTTCACCATAATTGTATCCATACATATAATGGCAAAGGCAAAACAAAAGTATTCCTTCCAAAACGCTGTCAGTCTGGACTAATATTGTTTTGTCCATTATAATATATATATTGGAAGTTTCATCATAAATAGACACTCCTGTAATCATAATTTTAAAAAAATATTTTTTTAATATAACATAGATAAAATTTAATATTAAATGCAAGTACATGAATATAAAAGGTATAATATTAGGTGGTTATTATAATATACCTTTTACAACTAGGATGGGTCGATTTGAATCATTATTTATATTCATAATATCCTCATCGGTAGCAGTTGAGTCCTAAAATTTTAAATATAATTAAGATATTTTATTTATAATTGTAATTGTGATATTATAGTGTTTTATAACTTACAATTAAGCTTAAGAGATTCATTTCATTGAAAAAAGTAGGTATCAATTCAATGAATGCCAATGCTTTTGGAAGATCACTTCTTAAATTGGTACATTTTATATTTACATTATTCAAAATCTCTTGTAATTTCTTGACTTTTTCTGGAACATATTTTAATTTTTTGTGTTTATGTACGTAACTTCGAAAGTAATCATAAATAATACATATTTTTTTAGAAGTATTTTCTATCCACACACTTAAAACGTTTATTCCAATCAGTGTGGAGCAATGTGCCAAGAAATGCCTTTTTTCAGACAAATGGGGCCAATGTTCTTTTAAAATCTGGCTCAGGGATAGATTTAACATTTCTCTCTTATTAATACAAATTCTTTGCGACGGGTATGTTTCGGCTAATAGATTATATTCTTCCTCTACAGTTATTGGTTTTTCTAAGGTAAAGGATTGAATCAACAATGTTTTTTTTAACATTTGACTTTCTTTTGTCTCTCCCTCTGGTAATGCTGGTTCAAATGCCACACATCCGTACTTATCTTGATTCTTTCCATATCTAGTAATACTGACTTCATTAAGGGATGTTTCGTCGTTATCACATGTATTTTTACGTTTCCTTCCGTGAGATAATTTCCTGACTCGATCATAAAGCCTCGTCTGTAATTGAGATACGCCTGAGCAATACACCGTATTTCCATTCCATGTTTGATAGCCAAATACTTTAGGAAATTTATTTACTACCAACTCAGCTAATTTTTTGCAGGTCCCTAAGGAAGTATCCTTTATAATATGAAGTTGATAATTTCCTACATTTTTAATTAAATCCAATTCATAAGATATAGGTTGAGAGGCTTCGTTCATCATTCCTAATGGAATAATTTCGTTCCATGGTAGAACAAGATTTTGTACTACACTACTGCTAGGTCCACTCTCATTTTCATTTAGGGAATGATCATTTTCTCCCCGGCCTGTAACAAAAATGTATTCATTATAAAGAATTATAATTATAAACTTCAAAGCATTTTTAATCAATGAATAATATTAATTTTAATATTATAAACATTATTTTTTCTGATTATGCTTGACAAATGTATAATAATATTTAAAAATACCTGATATTACTGTTGAAGACTTATTTATTTCACTTCCAAAGTCTTTCTTCTGCCATTTTTCATCTCCTATCAACAACATTAACAGTAGAGGCGAGTTGGGATATAAAGTTGATAACTTCTCCAAAAGCTCAAATCTTTTAATAGATGTACCATCTTCTTCAAGTACAATCTGTTTGTATAAAAATAAAAGAATCAGTGTCATGTAATATATGTAATATATGTGTAATAATTGACTTAAAAAACGGACCTTGCATGTAGAATCGAAGGAAATTCCTAAATTATCGCAAGCATCAATCAACAATTCTTCTAAATTACTTCCACTAACCAAAGATCTTTCTTTTCTATTAGCAGTGGTAATTTTAAATAATCGAGATGCCATGTTTTAATGTCAACTGTAAATAATAAAATGAATATTATTAAAGTATTATAAACTTCATTTAAAAACGTTATTTAAATTCCTATATAAATATAACATTACCAAAATTATTTAATGTACTTCTTTGGCTAATGAGTATTCGTGTGCTTCAAAATATACATATATATATATATATATATATATATATATATATACAATAGCGGTTGGTTATTTTAGAGTTTTTTAAAAATTATATAAAAGTATACTTTATTTAATAATGTATTTACAAGTAAAATTGTAGGAAAATGCATATACTAGCATAAAGGACCAGATGTTAATCCATGTTTCAATTTTACGTATGAAATAGAATCTTGAATGTATACATGAAGAGGGCTGTAAGTTAACAAATTCTGAATAGAAACACATTCGTATCCAATAACATTTCCAAGTTCGTATAATCTTAAGTTCGGAATAAATATTGTTTCCACCATTTCTACGACAAAATGTAAACAATCTTCTTCGTTACATAATATGATTATTATCCTTCCCATCTGAACTTGATACTGATAAGCTTTTTGCCGTATTGCAATAGCATCTTCTTTCTTGTAAAGGTTTCCCCTAAATGTGGCAGCAGACGCTTCTGTCAATTTTCCTCTTAAATTTGCACTTGTTATAGCTTCTTGAATCTCTTTTGAGTAACGCAAAGAAAAAAATTCATTTTCATTAGTGAGATTCAGCTCAAATCGTAGTCCAACACCCGAACGAAGGATACTTTGTAGAAGCTCATGTTTTTCAGACAATGTTAAAGTTACGTTTTTAAAGCATTTTAAATTCCTCATTGCTCTTTTGAAAAAAGTGTGCTTACTTTCAAATCGAAGTGTAAATACTTTTATTAAGGGGCCGAATTGGTATATAAGTTCAGGATAATGTGTTAAATAGTGGTGTTTAGGACGCAATTTTACGTTGGGAAAATTTTTTTTTCTCATGTAAATGTATTCATTGATGATGGATTGTAAGTAGATTAGATACGATTTATGAATTTCTGGTGCGCACACTATCTCTATAATTTCAGTCAATTTTAGAAGACAAAGCCAAACTTCATCGTTAGGATCAATTTTATCTATGATAAGTAAAGGAAATAAGCGAAGGAATACTAGCACTTGCCAAGCACCACCAAGAATTCTACTTCCTTTATCTTGTATTTTAGTTGGTTTATCTCTTTGATCATGACTGCTGTAATTAAAATTTTCTATTCTTCTATTTAATAAGGAAAAAGAAAACCATTTTTTCGAAACAAAATAATATATCATTAGCATCAAATCATATGCTACTATTCCTTCGAGCAAATCGTGACCAAAACAGGGTGGTAATCCAGGATTGCAAACGTGAAATCCTTTTAATTTGTTAAATATGCTGTTAAATTTAACACCTTCGTAATGTTTATTGTTTTTTCTAATTTTCATTAAAGACTTATTATATGAGTCAACTGTCCTCTTTTGATATAAAATTGGAATGTAATTTTTATTTTCTGTATCTTCTGTTTCTTCATCATCTTCTTCCTCTTCTTCTTCATCTTTATCATTATCATCTTCTTCTATTGCTTCTTCTTGTTCCTCTTCTTCTTGTTCTTCTTCATCATCTTCTTCATCATTATCATCTTCTTCTATTGCTTCTTCTTCATCATCTTCTTCATCTTCATCATTATCATCTTCTTCTATTGCTTCTTCTCTTAAACTACATTCATTTTCATTTTGACTAAGGGCTTCAGTTTCTGAGCTATCATGTACCTCATCAGGTTTATCATTTTCGCCTTCAATATTCTTCGGAGTAGATACATTTTTTTTATTATTTAAAAATTCATCCCTAGTCACAAGACAGTATCTGCAAATATAATGTGCCCTACTAAAATTTTCAATGAATCCTCCAAGGCCGTGGCCTCCCAAATTGTCAGTTGATATAAATGAAACTGAGCCTTTTATAATATTATTTGGCGAAATTTCAATTCCATTATTTTCAAGTACTTCTAAGTCCTTGACAATTCTTCCATACACTTTTTCATGAGAAAAATATTTTTCAGGGCAGAGAGCAACAAGTTGAATAGTGTTTATGTGTGTTCGAATGTAGTCCGGTAAATTTCCTAAGCATAAATACACTGCCAATAATTTGTGCTTTACACGGGCTGCTCCAATAGGGTTAACTATTTCAAAGCTATCTTGATATAATACCAATCGAAGTGAACTTGAGTTTTCATTGAAAAAAGAATTTTCTCGATAAGAATTTCCATCAGTGAAATCTTTAAAAATTTCCGAATCTTTTCTTTCTAGAACATCAAGATTAATATCAAACGATTTGTCTTTAAACATGGCTTTTAACGTATCAAGAATTGGAATATAATGAAAATGCCGCTCTTTTCCATTTATTTTCCCTAAAGGTATTTGTTGAGGAGGAACATATGTAAAACGTTCCTTGTATAATTTGTGTCTTTTATATTTTGACTTTAAATCTGAATAAGTTGAAGAAAATGGATCTTCCTGTAAAGCAGCATTAATAATTTTATCTGTTTCAATATCATTAATTCCTGCTGTTAAAAGTTCATGTTTTAATTTTAATTTTACCATATCCATTCGTAAGTTACTAGTATTAACTGTAGCGTCAACAAGATATTGAATAGTCGACTCGGGAACTAAAAATTCAGCTTCCAATTTTAAATAAATTTGTGCCATGTTCATTAAATAAATATCATTCATTTTTTCTGGGGAAACTTGATTTTCTTCTTGTGTATCATTTTCAAGATAGCTTTCAACAGGAATTTCTGAATGATCAACAATTTCTGTTTCTTCCCCCTCTACGAATTGTGTACTTGTTTCCGCATTATCTTTACACTGAATTAGTATTGGTTTGTGATATCTTGTCAAATGGGAAGTAAAAGAGCTTATCTTTTTATACACTTTTTCGCAATTTGGGCATTTTACACTTTCGCTTCTCCTTAAATGACATTTTAAATGTTTTAAAAAAGATTGATAATTATTGTACTTCTTTGAACATAATGAAACAGTGCAATTAAAAGTAGCATCTTCATTTCCTAAATTTTGTCTATCATTTTGATATATATTAAACGGATTCCTAAAATTGTGTTTCCTATGTATATGCATTTTGAAACATTTTTCTGTTTTAAATACTTTTTTACAATTGTTCCAACCACATATGTATCCTTTTACATGTTGATGAAACAGTTTCTGATGTTCCAAGTACTTTTTCAAAATTGACGTTTGATAATCTTGACATAACCAGCAAGTATACATTTTAACTGTAAAAATCAATTAAAAAAAATTATTTTACTTTGAAATTCATCAATACTCATTGTGAATTATTGTTCTAATATTAAAAAATACATGTTTATCATACATATGCATATAAATATAAAATGGCATAATAATAATATACAGAAAGAAAAGCACCACGGTAGTTATGCATGCGTTGCGCATAGGTTTGTCTCACTCGTACTCATAGGCTGTGACTAGCATGGTGCTTTTCTTACGCCGACAATACCGTAATTGAAATTAAGAATATATTCTTAAATATATTATTTTTAATTAAAGAATATTTTATACTTAAATTCCGTATATATTATACTTAAAATAAGAATATATAGGGGAGAGTGACAAACAGTGGGACACTTTTTTTTAAAGACATATTAATATGTGAATTTTATATATTTTTAAACACTTTTTAGTATTACCATAAAGTTTGAACTCTCTTTTCTACACAATGCCCATATTCCATTAAGATTATATTGTGATTAAATAAAAAATTTGAAGTTTTAGAAACTTGATACATTTTTCTTTTTTTGAAAGTTTGTGTTTAACAGTGGGACACTTATTAAGAACCGAATAATTATTTCAATAATAATATTCTGCTTCATACTTTGTAAATATATATTTTTTCCATTAAATAACGTTAACAAATGTTGCAAAACACTTATTATTATATAATAATAAAATTATTATAATAAAATCTGTCCTTCTGTCCTAACTTGAAGTTGGCCTTTTCTGATTTCACGTGTTTTTTTGAATAGTACAAGATACACAATATTAATTATAAAAATACAGGCCTCGAATCAACTTAAAGACACAAAAAGTCGTTTCAGTCGATTTATATTCCAAAAAAAGTGGATTTGTTTTTTATTTTAACAAAAATATTTTACAGATTTTAAACTAAAAAATTTTTTTTTAATAATAATCCTTTTCGAAGGGTTAAAGTTGAAATTTTTAGAAATAATTAAATTTCAAAAGATATTGTTAATTTTCAAAAAATTATTAAATTTTACAGAAATAAAAATAATTTATCAAGTAATTTTTGGAAAACATTTTAAATTTAAAATTTAATTGAATTTTCAAAGAATTTAAATTTAAAATTTAATTGAATTTTCAAAGAATTTAAATTTAAAATTTAATTGAATTTTCAAAGATTTAAAATTGAGATGTATGAAATTAATTGATACTTTAAGTGTTTTGTAATTAAAATTTTAGATGATTTCACTAAAAATTTATTAGAAAATGCGGACAAAATACAATAATTTGAAAATCATTTTTAATTGAAAAATGGGTTTCTTTAAGTAGCTTTTCAGATAATTAAAGTGTCCTACTGTTTAAATTGTCCCACTGTTTCTCACTCTCACCCTATTGAAAAAAAACACGTATAAAATACGTATATTTATACGTATTATTATACGTATATTTATACGTATTATTATACGTATAATTATACGTGTTTTTTTAATAGAGCCCCTACTGAATTTAAGTATAAAATATTTTTAAATATGCGCCACTAATATATATTCTTAATTTCATTTTTTCCTTAAAAAACCACTTCTTCCACAATTTTTATTATATTTTATCGATAATTTTTTTGTAAGCTTTTTCATGATTCTGAATAATCAATCGTATAGATTTTTAAAAATTGTAATATTTTCAAAAAATAAAATTTCTAAAATAGCGGACAAAGTCCGTTGTTCCTAACTAAAATCTGTAATAGAGCGTTCATAGCTCGGCTGCCTGCGCAGGCAGCAATAAGAGTAACAGAGATAGACAATTTGAGTAAAACAGAAAAAATATATTTGTGTCTCTCTTACTCTAACTGCTGCCTGCCGGGACCCAACTAGTGCCTTGAGTGAACAAGGCACCGCGGGGGGTCGGAGTGGCGTTCTCGGACCTAATGACACATCTAATTTATGGCTCTTAATGAGTTTATTTCAAAAAATTATAAAATTTTTAATTATTAACATTTTTAATTTTTTTTAACATATTCACATTCCTCATAATTTCACGATTACGAGCATGTGTTGACCCAATTAAAAATGTTAATATTTAAAATGTTTATAATTTTTATTGAATAAGGGCACCTGAATCCCCCAGTATCGCTCTAGTCATGATCCCGAATAACTTTTTTAATAAAGATTAAATCTTTTTAAATATCAACATTTTTTCCTCTCATTTTCTTGCGATTCAGACATAATTTTTTCTTTAAAATAATGTTGAAATTTAAAAAGTTATAATTTTTTTTTTAATCACAATTATTCCAGGATCAGGACTGGCAGATACATTGAAAGAAAATGTATATTACATTTCAATTTTAACAACTTATTAAAATTTAATATATATTTTCGTTCAGTGTACTGACATGTTCAAAAAATGTTTTTTCATTTTTTAAGAATAAAAAAAATTATATTAATTTTACATCATTATATAATTTTACAAAAAAGAAGTAGTTGCATAATTTTTACTAGTGAACAACCACTTCTATTAATATATAATATACACTTATGTACGTAAATATAATATTGAAAAAAAAGATTAAGATTGTCGAATAAAGACTCAAATATAAAGAAAATTTTATCATTAGATAAACATCCGTCGCCTTTTGTATTTGTATATACATATATTGAAAAGTGAGTCGCAGTGTCGTAAATCAGAGCAGATTTAATTTTTGTTGGGCTCTGGGTCCAAGATTTAGCCCGCTAGGTGGTCATGTTTTTATTCTTTTCATTCATTCATTACATACACATTTCAAGTCAAATATATTTGCCCATGCTTTTCTGTAAGTTTTAACAGATTTTAACTTTGCAATATGTACTATGTTATTGCTCGAATTTCGGTTAAAAAAATTATGTAACATTAAAAATCGGTCAAATTTATATTATAAATTATATATATATATATATATATATATATATATAAATATATATATATTTATTGTAAATGATTTTAAACATTTACACACCTTTAAATTTTGTCCTTTATTTATTAAAAGAAATTTTTTTACTATTAAAAAGAAGCATTTTGGAAAAAAATAAATAGATTATTAATTATTTTTAAAAATATTTATTAGTATTATAAGTTATTAATTGACTTATTTTTATTATTTATTAATTTTAAATAAAATTAAATTGAATAACCAAAATTATTAATTATTATTATTTAATGAAAAATTTGTTTTTAATAAAACTCGAAATTTTCGAAAAATTAAAATTATAACCTTTCTCATATCTTTTATTTTTCACTGACAAGTTTTTATACGTTTTTTTCAAAAAAAATTTATAAAAATAAGAAAACTGATAAAAAAAGTAAAAAATTATCGTTATAAAGTTTTCATGAAATGTAATTTCAATTTTTGAAAAATTAAAAACAATATTTTATTTAGAACAATTAAATTATTTTAACAAAATAAATTATTAAGTTAATTCAGTTGTAATATTAGATTGGCGTGAGGCCGAGTGGCGTTTATTTGATCCTCACGCCAATCTAATATTACAACTGAACTAATTAACAATAAAGTATTAATATAATTCCAAACATGGATAAATTATTAAGTTTATATTTTTAAAAATCATTGGATCTGACCGATTTGATTTACGTACGTCAATTTAAGTGAAATGTCAATCCTTTTTAGACAAAAGGATTTTATTTGAAATACAAAATAATTCCTTTGCTTATTAAACATATTTTGTTTCATTCATAAACGTCTAAAACTTTCAAATTCAAAAAATTCCTTTGACAATAAAACTATAATTCTTTTAACCATTAAAGGACTTGATTTGAAATTAATTATTTTTCATTTTTTTGTTTTAAATTCTTCAAATATTCATTTATAATATACCAGTTTTTTAAAAAAATCTATAGAACATTTTAAAAGTTATTGAAAGAAATGTGCCATTTATATGCACTCTATATAGGCTAACAATGTTAAAAGTATCAAACTTTTAACATGTATATCTCATTTCAGAAACGGTCAATTTGTTTAAAACTTTAGAAGTATGTAGATCTCGTTATTAACTGTTAAGATTTTAAATTTCATTGAATTCTATAGAAAGTGCGATCGCGCGTGTACTACCTTAATAAATCATTTCTCTCAGTGCATTTTTTTATGAATACTAAAAAATTATTGTTATAAAAGTATTAATTATTATTTACCTTTTAATGAACTCCTTGAATATTATTCAATCAAATTTTTCACTTCACAAAAAAGTAACTTTCACTATTATAGGCTTAAAAAAATTTTTTCTCACTTGTTATTTGTAGTTAATCTCTTGCGAATGCTGAAGAGCAACTGATGCCTGAAAGTCCTCTCTGAGGAAATGTCGTCGAAAATGTGAAAAATTTTCAAACATTTCATCTGTATATTTCAATACGAAAAATTTTGAAAACTTTTCGTCTAAATAAATCTATAAGAAAAAAACGAGACCCGAAAAACTCATAAAATAGGCTTTCTGGTAATAAGAAACCCTTGTAGCTGGCCATCCTAAGACAAACCAGATGTGACAAACCTTTCAAATCGAAAAAGAATCTTTCAACCATCGTATGTTTTTTTATCAATGAAATTTTATGATAGGTACATACAAGAAATCTTTTTCGAAACTTATATTTTTTGCAATGGTTATTTATGGTCATATAATAAAACAAATCTATACAAATCATAGTGAAATAAGTAAATTTACAAAGAGAAAAAAAATTTACAATTTAATATACAAAAAACATTTTTTTGACTTTCTTTGGAAATATTTCCGATAAATATTGAAAAGATTACATTATTTTCGGAATTACTTCGCAAAGCTGAAAAATAATTTTTTGTGCAGCAGAAAAATAATGTTTCCTCCTTTTCCAGAAAATTTTTAACACTTAAAATATATAAAGAATAGAAATAATTTCACATTTTATGTGGAAAAGCATGTTTCCCAATTTTATCGGAAGTACTTCCTACTTACATTGGAAAAAAATCCATCATTTTCGGAAATTTTTCCATATAGTGATAAATAATTTCCAGTCTTATGTGGAAACAGCATTTTTCCCAATTTTATCGGAAGTACTTCCCACTTACATTGGAAAAAAATCCATCATTTTCGGAAATTTTTCCATATGGTGATAAATAATTTCCAGTCTTATGTGAAAACAGAATTTTTCCCAACTTTATCGGAAGTACTTCCCACTTACATTGGAAAAAAATCCATCATTTTCGGAAATTTTTCCATATGGTGATAAATAATTTCCAGTCTTATGTGGAAACAGAATTTTTCCCAATTTTATCGGAAGTACTTCCCACTTACATTGGAAAAAAATCCATCATTTTCGGAAATTTTTCCATATGGTGATAAATAATTTCCAGTCTTATGTGGAAACAGAATTTTTCCCAATTTTATCGGAAGTACTTCCCACTTACATTGGAAAAAAATCCATCATTTTCGGAAATTTTTCCATATGGTGATAAATAATTTCCAGTCTTATGTGGAAACAGAATTTTTCCCAATTTTATCGGAAGTACTTCTCACTTACATTGGAAAAAAATCCATCATTTTCGGAAATTTTTCCATATGGTGATAAATAATTTCCAGTCTTATGTGGAAACAGCATTTTTCCCAATTTTATCGGAAGTACTTCCCACTTACATTGGAAAAAAATCCATCATTTTCGGAAATTTTTCCAAATATTCTGGATGAATTTCCGTTTTTCTGTGGAATTAGTATTATTCCTCCTTTTTTCGGATATATTTCCTATTAAAAATTCGGAAAACCATGTTTTCCACCTACTTTCGGAAAAATATCCTACTATTTTATTGGAAAAAATTCCGAAATTTTTTACAGTGTAAAGAAGTTTTTGCCATGCAGGAAATTACAACAGTAAAGTGAATTTTTTTTTTTTTTTTTGAATTATTGCGCTCTTTTTATTGAAAGTTACGACAGTAAATAAACAAGAATTAGTTGTTTTTTTTTAAAAACAAATTTTAATTGAAAAAAAATTAAAGTGACATATTAAGGAAGTATCGGACGGACAGTCATAAAAAAAAGTTACTCCAACTTTATTTTTCCAATAGTAAAAAAAAAAAAAACAATTTCTAATTAAAAAGTGTTGCAGTGCAATTGTAAAATATTTAATCTTCACCACTTTAAATCATTAAAAGTTTTAAAATTTAAATTAAAAATGACAGGTAAAAAAAATATTTGTCTGTCAGAAAATTGTAAATTTTATTCAAGTGCAACTTTTAATGGTACAAAATATAAAAAATTAATTTTTGTTTTGCATTTACATTGCAACACAAAGTGTAAATTATTTTTATTTAATAAAAAAATAGAATAGACTAACTTTTGTTTTTGATTGTTTCTCCGATTTTTCTTTAAGGAATCAGTGGTATAATTTTATATATAAGGAAAAAAAGATTCATTCTGGAACAGTAAAAAGTTTCACTAGAATAGCAAAAGTTTTGACTGTTTCAATTAAATATTTAACTATTTTAGTGTAACTCATTTATTTGTTGCAAATATATTTCATTTCATTGAAATAAAAAATTTATTTGAGCCAATGAAAAATTTATTTCTGACAAATAAAAATTTTTATTTACGCCAAATAAATAAGTTAGTAGGCTCTGAGACAAATATACGTTTATTTAATTCAAATATATTTTATTTGGTTCAAATAAATCATTTCTCTGGGTGCATACACTAAAAACAAAATATATTTGATTTAAATATATACACGATTACTTTACTATTATCAAATAAATATTTACTTGAATCAAATAAATTGTATTTATGTATTTGAAACAAATATCATTTAATTGACATATAAATAATAATTATTTGAAACAAATATGTATTTGATAATAGTCAAGTATATATGTATATACTGTTAGAAATCGAATTCTAACTTTATACACTTAAAAGATTGAAATAATATATTTTAAATCTCGAAAAGTGTGAATTTTTGCATGTCATTGATGAACCGGAAGTCCGCAATGTTTTTAAAAACGAAAAATTAAAATAGAATGATTTTTTCAAGTCATTTTATTATTAATTTTGAGTTGCACAAACTTTTAAGAAATTAATCTTTTTATAGAAGCCAGTTACCTTCGAATAACTTTAATTTTATCACAGGGAAAACAAAGTGTTATTTTAACACCAGAATTGGTGTTAAAATAACACGCAACAAATTTTACCCTAAATCTGGGTTAAATCTTATGGGTTTTTTTATCATTGGAGAAAATTACCCGCAACAAAAATAACACCAGCTTTTTTCTGTGATGCCAAAGTAATACATATATTATCTAATTATTTTTTCTTTTTCGTTTATAAAAACGTTGTGGACATCAGTTTAATTATCATTGTTTGGACAAAAAAAAAAACTTTAAGCCAATGAAATAGAAACATTCGCACTTTTCGAGATTGAAACTATATAAATTCAATCTTTCTATAGTGTAAATTTGAAGTACGATTTTTAACGAGTATTTGAATCAAATAAATTTTTTTTCAATGCGCAATAAAATAGTTTCAATTTTTATAACATAGAAAAGTTTTGCCTTCCTGGCTCGATCCTATTAAACTATTTTTTTTTTTGTAAAAACACACCACCTACACCATATGATAAATTATTGTCTCTCGACATAAAAACTAGAGGGGATTTATACAAGTTTCGCTCATGAAGGAAGCGATTTAACTGATGACAGACCCGGTCAGAACCACCAGCAAAACTCGGCAGTAAAAGCCAAGTGAGAACGAGGTATTTCCTATCAACTCTCTATAGCATATATATATACTATTCCCTAAGTCCCTAAGAGAAACATTCGTTTTCCGAAGGGATGGAAGGTAAGAAGACAAGTAGTGGTGGTAGACCAAGTCTCAAAGAGAGGGGGTGTCGATGGTGTGTAAGAAGGGGGAGGGGGAGAGGGTTGGGAGAGACGGCGGCTCCTTTCAGCGCGATTGTCATTCATGCATTGTGAATCAGGGATTTATTTTTAGAAGCAGTGAATGAAAGTGGAGTAGGTACTCGTAGTATAATGTCGGGGGTGAGGTGTGTAAGAGGACGATGGAGGCTGTCTGAGGGGGGTAACGGGGAGACAAGAGAGGAAGACGTTCCCCCGATCTGTGAGTAAAACGTATACGTCCTCGGTTGTACACGTGCTTCTCGTCCAACACACATATGGGCGGACACGTAAAAAGGTGCACGTGCACTTATACGTTTGTAAAACAGATATTGCCGACCTACCACACTCATATACATATACATATATATATATACATATATACAATGAAAAGTAAACGATTTCACTGACACATGAGGATTTGAGCATACACAAACATAAGGGTGAATAAAGTACGCACGCGCTTGACGATCCAATAAATAGAAGGATCATTGACACCAAGTCACTAAGCGCCGGCGTTCTACGTTGTTTGTTTACACACTTTAATTCGAGAAATTCTTTGAGTGGCGAGTGAGAGCGATAAGTCGCCGAAAATGGAAATTCCCTTTCAAATGGTTGCAATTGTTTTTGAGTTCGACTTTCCTCTCCTGGGCTATTGGAATCAAAAAAAATTTTTCAATTATTGCAGATAAAGTTATCCAAATTATACTCCAAGGGAGTGGAATTCAGAAACTTTTATCTTATTCCATGAAATATATGATATGCGATTTCTTATTACAGTAGGACTCCGGTTATCTGAGCTAATGTGGACCGGACCTACACTGAAAAAAAATTCTAGTTAGAATAACCAGAATTCTGGTTAGGGTATATTTAACATTTTGATTCTGGTTAGGATAACCAGAATTCTGGTTATTTTAACGAGAATTCTAGTTAATTCAACTAGAATTCTGGTTAACATAACTAGAAAGTAATGTTAAATATAGCCTAACCAGAATTTTTTTTCAGTGTATGACTGATTCAGATTTAGAGAGCGGATAATCCGAATTGTTATTACAATTTAACATTATTATTGTTTAAACAATTATTGTTTATTACAAACGGGAAAATAATATTGTATATATCTGTAAAAACTGGCCGTCTTAAAAGTGCAAAAAACGTCTTGTTTTAAGACGTTTTTCGCGTCTAAGACACCAAATGTATCTTAAAACAAGACGTTTTTTGCACTTTTAAGACGGCTAGTTTTTGCAGTGTATTCCATAATAATTTAAACAATTTGAATTTATTAAAAATAATCTCATATTTATAAAAAACTAAAATTAAAAATAACTCAGATGACGTATAGACTATACTCAGAGATAATACAGAATTTCCTACTGGGACACCACCTCGGATAAAGCGAACTCGGATAAACGGGGTTTTACTGTATATGCGGAAGAGATAAAAAGCTTAAGAAAATCAGAAACTTTCTTAATGAAGCAAACTAAGAAAATATTTTGTAAACGCAAAAAAATCTTCATCCAAATCACCGATATGTTTCACTTAAACAGTGAAAGTTTTCGCTATTCTACAGATTTATATATAAATATCGCCAGAGAAACTTATCGCTGTTACAAGTGAAGATTTTTTTGCGTGTACTTAAATTTAGATAAGAATGTATTTCTTATAAATAGACGCCAATAAATTCTTAATTTCATTTTACGTGTCAATTTTATTAAGAAATAAGAATCATATTTAAAAATGTAGAACGCAAACTAAATATCAATTGTTCTACTATAATGATAACGTTATAATCTATTCAGGTTTTCGTGTCATTGATAAATAGCTCCTCTGTCAAAAAGCGAAATTTTTTTTTGTAAATAAAAGAGAAATATTCTCTAAAAGAAAATCTCTCCGCAAAAAAACTATTTTTGCAATTATTTTTCTTTTTTTGCAAACTATTTTTATAAAATAATTAAATAAAAATTCTTTCAATAAACTTCTGATATAATCATAAAACCGGAATTTCTTAACACGCATAATAATAAAAGAAATCAATTGAAATCTTCGTTAAAAATAAACTCTACTCCCCCTACTTTAAATTATGCGAGACAATCACCTCTCTTTAATTCAGACCAAGTAATGACCTAATGCAATCATCTCTTTTACTATCAAGGTCAATGAAACCGAAATACAATGAATGCATCATATACCGTAAGATCGTGAGTCACCAATACTACGTTTACACACGTTTACGGGTTTAAAAGGCTTTAAAATTACCGTTATCTTCTTTGGATTATCAAACAAAGTGCGGCCTTGACCTAGGACATTATTTTCTTTCTTTTTTTTTTTTTTTATCTATTTATAAACATATGTACTAAGTATTGTGTTGCGAGTAAATCTCCGCGCATTTGAAACACACAAATACTTTTGCAATTTGCTTATATATTTTCAATGTGAAGTCAATATGCATGAAATAACTTTTTGTGTTCGACGCCTATGTGTTGTTTACAACCCAAGTTTTTTTTTTATTTGTAAACTTACATAAATATATTAAAAAAGAACGCAATTGAAAAAAAAAAAAACGGAAAACAATTGACATAAGAATAAAAATAGAAACTATTGACAAAAACAATAATAGTGTCATTGACTTATTCACTACGTCGACAATATATAGATAAGAATTTTATTAATGAAATTTTCTTTACGTATTTATACACGGTTGTAATTAATGTTTGTTTACTGTTTTTGAGGAAATATCAATTTGAAAAATGTAAATTTTAAAAACGAAGTTACGTATTAGAGAAAAGGAAGAACAATGGAATGAAACAAACTTTACTTATTATATTGTTCGGTAAAAAAAAAAGGAAGATTCTTAAGAATTTATGTTGCCCTGAATTTTTTTTTTTTTAATAGTTATAAAATACATTTTTCTAAGTATCTTCATTAAATAATGTTTAAATAAAGGACTTGTGTAATAACAAAAAATTCTCTCGCACATAAAATTTAAACGGTACTTTAAAAGTTGTTTTAAATAAACTAACATAAGTATTAAAATAATCGTTGCAAAGTGAAGTTTGAATTTCTTGCCTTGGCTTTTCAGACCAAGCCGAGCGCAGGAGGCTCTCGCCAACAGAGAACGATATGTTTCGACCTACATACACTCTAACACATACACATATTGATGTTCACTGTTCCACGTTTCTCTACATATATACACGTATAGGTCAACACTATATTATATTTTACTTTCAAAGATATTTCAAATCAACTTTTTTTTCAAAATTCTTATTTTTTTTTTTTTGTTACTATTATTATAATACTGTTTTTGTTATAATTATTCTATTTTTTTATTATATTAATATAATTAAAGAGTTTTTACATAAAAAAATATATTGAATTTATATAATAATTTTTTTAAAAAATATTTAAAGCTATTATGTAACAAAATTTTTTTTAAAAAATATTCTCGACTATTTGGAAAATAATACATTGATATTATTGTTGTTGATAAATGTTTTTAAAGCTGTATATAATAAATTTATTTTTTTTTTTTAAATAACAAAACTAAAAGCATTATAACAAGTTTCAGAATCCAAGTGGAAATTGCAGAGTGGCAGTTTGTACGGCTTTATATATATCTCGGATAATCGATATTCTATAAATGAAAACTTGACTGTGGTTGTACAATATCTATACATATATATAAACAGATCCAGATACTATAGATTTTTAAATGTTTCATTACGAATATTCTAGTAACCGTATCGGTTAATTGGAGTTTCTATATATTTCAATATTAATTAATTGAGAAATTCTATAGGAAGAACAAAATCATTTTCAGCTGACATGAAATTAATAATCAAAAATTTATATTTCTCACGGAAAAGTAAATTTATTCAAAAAAAATTGATCTTTAAATAATAATATTTCTCTCTATTTATATTTTTTTAGTATTATATTAAAATATATTTTTATCAGTTTATTATATATTAATAATCGGAAATTTAATATCGATTATTTTATTTCATTTACTTTTGAATAACCAATAATTCTTTTCAAGATCGTCTAAAAATATAAATATAATTAAAATAACAGTTTTCATTAATAAAATTTTAGTTTTAAATTCTATAGATTTTTATACATATATATATGTACAACGATTTGAGAATATTCATCAACTATTTTGAAATAAGTTTTATTGTTAAAAAAATAAAAATAATTTATTTCCGTGTTGCAAAAAAAAAAATCGATATTTGTTGTCAATAGCAATGATTATTATACAAGATCAAGTTCCCTACTTGTATTTCTCATTTGTCCTACTCTGATAGTAGGAGGACTATAGGATTTCAAGTAGATTCTTATTGGTCGCACGATGAAATCTTATCTCATCCCTGGAGCAACGTTTACATAGTCATATTCACTATACAGTTTGCCCATTCGGAGGTGATAAGATAAGAAATGTGATACGATAGTACCCAGAAACGGTATGTACATTGGTTTTAATCTTTGTGACAAAAAAAAAAAAAAAATTTTTTTAAGGTGATTTTTAAAATCCCCCGCAAAATTTGCATATTAAAAAAATTAGAAATTAACGCGTGGTTTTTTTTTAAACTTAATGTTTTCCTTGCACAATCAGATTTAGTAACCGATTTGCAACTCTAGAAGAAAATGTGAGTCCTCTCTGCTGAGGTTTGCTATTCACGTGGCACTGAGCTTCACTCATCACTTCTTAAGAAGCCCTTGTACGGTTCGTGATATGCATTCATATATTCGAAAGTTGAAGTTTTCCTTATAAATGTATTTTTTATATTAAAAAAAAAAGCAAGAAATAAATTCCTTTAAAAATTATCTAAAATTTTCTTTGAAATAGTTTTTTTTTTTATATTAACGTCAATAAAAAAAAAACTTTTCTTAGGAAAAAAGAAATAGAATTTTCATATAATTTATGCAAAATAAAAGTAATCAGTTTTTCTTAGGTCATGATAAATGCGGGACAATATATATTCAAAGATAATATAATTACAAATTCAGATTTAGAGATGAATGAAAGTTGCAGGCGGGAGTTGCTTACTAGTCTTACGACTCAATGACGTAACAGAGAGGGAATACGTAATTTTGTGTGTGTGTGTGTGTGGTATGTCCTTCTTTTAAAAAGAAAAGATAAGAGAAATATTACTAAACTGAAGACACCATGACTTGCATTAAAAAAAAAATAATAAAGCAGCATGATTATTTTCGCGGGAAAAAATAAATGTTTACAATGATGTAATAAATTCATTTTTTAGAAATGAATTTTACTAGAATCAAAAGTTTTTTTACAAAGAAGCAAAATTAAAATAAATAAAAGGGAAATATAAAAAATTGTCATATGAATTAAAATAAAAAAAATATATTAATTATTATAGAAAAGTGAAGAATGAACTTTGCACTTCATGAAAATTTTAAATAGTTTAATCTATATTTTTCGTGACCAAGAGGAAATGTCATCGATTTATCGAAGGTTGATTTTACTCTGAATTTGGAATATTGAACTTAATTACGTCTAATTGCTGCCCAGCTAATCCAATCCAATTCAGCGAGTTGATGTAGAATATTGGCGTGTTGCCGAATGAACAGTCATTGGACCAAGTTCTAACATTGCAAAGCAACAACAACTGTCATCGACGCAAATCTATTTAACTTCCCTCTAATATAATATTATTATTATAAATCATTATTTTATAACCTGTGAAAATTGACACGAGATGAATGAAAAAAAAAAATATTAGACCGATATAATAAAAAATTACGAAATAAGAAAAATTGAAATAGAATAAAAATATAATATATAAAAAAGAGATTTATTAGAACCAAACTCTAAAGTAGAATTTTTATAAAGGAAACCCAGAAATGCTTTTTCTTTTTTGTCACGATGACTGTATAAACACAATAAGCTTGTGCATCATCATCATCATCATGATAATAATGTGCGCTGCACAAAAACGTGATTCTTTTGTTAAAAATAATTTTTAAAATTCTATAAAGAGACATAAAATCTTTACTATATATATAAATAATTATAACCCTTGCATTAATTACAACTATCGATATAAATAATATTATTATGCAAAATATTCAAATGGGTCAAAGAAGAAAAATGAATCTTAGTTTTTTTTTTAAACAATTTTTATCAATTCTCTTTTTTAATTCAATGTTTATGATATCCTAAATTAGAATCATAAGTATCTTCCTTTATATGCTAACAATTATTATATTTATATTTTTTATAAAGAATTTATTTTCCCACACATTCGATTTTGCACTTAATTAATGCAGAGATCCTGAATATTCCCTCGTTTAAAGAACCAACACAGTGTGCGTAATCAAACTCTGGCAATTAAAAGCATGGATGATGCTGCACTAGGCCTCTTATCTCGGTAACCTCCGGCAACCGCAGGGAAGCCTTATCTTGCTCGAGGGGTCCAAAAATTTGTGTCTTAATATTTCCTCATTTTCATTTATTCAAATAATTCTATATAATTACCGCGGGAATAATTCTCTTAGTTTTTTTTTTTTTTTTTTGTCATATCGAATTCGCGATAATGGGAAAATTCGAATAGAAATCTCATCAATAAATAAGTATTTATTATACGAGGAAAATTATAATATTTATTTACAGTAAGTTGTATTAATTTCTATTAATTTTATTTCAAAGAAAAATGTAAATAAATATATATATATATATATTTGAAAATTATTTCAAGTTTAAATTTTGAGAATAAATTTTTTGAAATCTGGCAACAGTGTTAGCCTCTCGAAGAGAGAGAGAGAAATCTCTTGAATGTTATATTTCCAGCACAGCATAAGGCAGTGCAATCATACACCAGAGGGTTTTTGAGCCCCGAGAGGATGATGAGGCTCATACAGCTTGTAAAACTTTGACGTTCTGAGCTCGAAGGTTTGCAACTTCTCTCGCTAATGAACCAAGAGACTTTTATGGTGGTTTATATTCCTTACGTCACTCCTCTCTTTTACCTCGAAATACCAACAAACTATACACATTCTGCCCTCTACCAGCTTATTTTCGAACCTGTCCATAAAGGTATAGGCCACACAGGATGACTGTATATATATATATATATATATTTTCCTCACAATGATAAAGCGAATGACGCAAAAGTTGCCCAGGAAACGGTACTGATCCCAATTCGTACAAAAATATGCCAAGAGAATATAATTTTGTCTATTTCCAACAACTAGGAAATAAAAAAAATTAATTTCATTTTTAGGACAATGAAGAAAAAGTTAAAAACAAGGAAAAAATAATCTCTACGTAAAATATTGATGTTCCAATTTTATAAGAAACGGGACAAAAATAACTAAAAATGGATAACATATTAAGAATTAATAGAAAAAAAATATTTTGCGAATAATTTAAATTTTTGTCTATTTCCTAAGAGAATTCTACTTTATATATCAATTAATTTAAAAATAACCTCGTGATATTAAATTTATACGTCGTCATTTACAAGAGATACGTTCATTTTCCTACATTTCAAGCACCTGTTCAATTAGCCTGACTCCTGCAGGTGTTTTGTACGGACAAAGGACTCTTTTCCCAGAGGCTTTTGGCCATCAAAGTTTCTTCAACCCTTTTCTCATATTACAAAAATGAAATATTAATTTTTATTATTAATAATATTTTAAAAGAAAAATAATTGTTTAACAGAAATAATGTTTTTAGAAACATTTAAAAAAAAAAAAAAAAGATAAACCTGACTCGCAAAAGAGATGATTCAATTTGAAATTTATATTATGCAGTTAGAGCCAACAACACACAGCTCTTGGAGCATGCATTGTGCGCAATGATGGTATATTGAAGTTAAAATCAAATGTTTTCATTTTGTCCTAACCTAACCATGTGTGATGCCGGCATCAAGATTTCAGCCACCTGTGAATCCCCCTCCAAAAGTTGAGGAACACCTGTTACAGTCTACCGTAAACATCAGGCTGTTTCTGTTTATTTTCGTATGAGAATTCGAATCATCGAAGGAAGAGAAATATATAGATATATATATATATATATATATATAAAATTTGAGTTTACCGGCAGAGCAAAGGTTTATTATCGATATCAAAATGACGTTACGTGGCAGCACTTCCTTAACTTTAGAAAATCTACTTTATCTTTTATTTAAAAATATATCTTCATCTCAATTGTAGATATAAAATAACGATTTTTTCCTTCTTTAGATTGAAAAATTTCACACTGCCATTATAGACATTTAAAAATAAAGCAAAAAATGGTAAAATTAACCAAATTTTATGGGAAATATTATAAAATTTGGATTTTGACTGTAAAATATATTATTTTATTAATAATTTTAATAACATATTTTATAGATATCAACTACTATTAATAATTGGAGCTACTATCCATCATCTTCATTGTTATCATTGAAAATAAAATTGATTCAATAATATTCGATTATTCTAACTATTATTATAATCATCGATTAAAATTACAAATATATTTGTTTAAAAAAACCATATCGATTCCATATATATATACCAATATTGAATAAAACTTCTATAGAAACTATAACTAACATCGATTGTAACTACCTCCGTAAGCTATTTTATATTTAAAATATTTCTTAAAGAAAATATTCTCTAATACAAAGAAAATTATTAATTTTTTTTACTGATTTTACTAAAAAATAATTAGTAGAATTTTGTATAATATTATGGTGTAAATTTAAAATAAATCTATCCACAAGATAGAAAATGATGAATCACTTTTAGGGACCTGGATATATAATACAAAAAAAAAACCGTGATCAAAACACTTATATCCGTTGGAAAACAAGAGCTATAAAACTATATAGAGTCTGCGTCAGAGAATGACGTTAGCAACTGGCGGATTTCTGAACACTTTCATAATTAAACTTTGTTACATGCGTATATACATTTGTAGTTTGCGTACTCGTTCAAATGAAAAACAGACAAATAGGTGTTACTTATTGACACTCGTAAGTCAATTAAAATTTCTTGTAAAAGTCCTTATTTTCATTAATATTATTTTAAAATTTAATTTAACTAATTTAAAAAAAAAATAATAAATTATGTATCATTCAAATAATTAAGCATTTACTATTTACAAAATAATAATATTAATAATTTTATAAATATTGTATTCAAAAAATAATTCAAGTGTATATATATAAGTGAAAAAAAAGTGAATTAGAAAAAAATAAAAATATTGTCTGTTTTATACAAAAAACGGTTAATTTGAATCAATTTGTATTCAAAAGAACGTGTCTAGTCCCAAGATACCCATGAATCCAAATATGACCTTGTAACATTGGATGATGGAAGTATTTTTTGTTCCTTTTTTTTTTACACGTGGCTTTTCTTTCGCTTAATAATTTAAAAACATTTGAAAATCATTTAAAAAGACAATTATCTATGTTTTTTTTTTATGTGAATTTTACTAGTTTTTCTATTTTAAAAATATTTAAATTCAATTATTTCTTTGGAGGAGAAAAAAAAACCTACTTAAGTCAGTTAAAATTTTACCTTATATTTTAATTTTTGCTATTTTAAGTAAACTTTTTTTTTTTTCATTATTTTATCACCTTGACTGCGATAATCTTATAAGTCTCGGTCAAGTGGGTAATGAATGCCGTTAAGATGTAAATGAACTTAATACTTTGTTGAATGACTCGCACGTTCGTTCGGCAAAAATGTTTACTTTTTAAATTTAAATTTTTGAAAATATTTTATTTGAAAAAAGAAAAAAAATTTTATTATTATTAATATTAATTTTAGAATAATTTTTATGAAAAATAAATGAATTATTTTTTTTTATAAATTAATATGAATTTTTTTTTTTTTATTAAAAATGATAACTTACAGGTAAAAAGGAACAAAGTTTATCGTCATACGATAAGTTAAAAGCATATAAACATCGCGATAGCGCTGTTTCTATATACATCAGACACGATCAATAAAAAGCAACCCGATCAATTTCTAGAGGTTATTTTCAGGTTGGGAACGTTGACGTTTTATATACGGTTCATTTATATGCTCCTAGTACACCCACACTGAAAACCCACGGAACAACGTTGCTGAATTTATTTAACATATGTATAATATACGTGGGTATAAATTTCTATCCTTGTATTATCAAAATTACTATACCAGGCCTAATATAAGATTTTCTTGTTAAAAATTTTCACATTTTATATTCATATACTTTCTTGCTTATTTGTAAGTATTTGTTTTTTTTTTTTTTTTTTTTTTTATATTTATCAAAAGAAAATCTCTACAATTAGAACAAATTTAGAATATTATTAAATTCTAAAAAGAATATTTAAGAAGGCAAAAGAACTTTAATTATATAAATATTATATAACAATTTCTAAACTTGTAAAGTTTTATTGACTTTTAGAAAGTTTTGTAGAATAAATAACAATTTAAGTTTATTTTAATTTTTCATTTAATAATAACTGAACAATAATAAGTATTTAATTATTTTTAAAATAACTTTTATATTTGAAAAATTGTGTCCAAAGAATCAATATGTTAGCAAATAAAGTTCTTGTTATTTTATTTAGACAAGAAAAAATATGAAAAATATAATTTGCAATTTTTTTAGAAACTTTGTAATAATTTTAAAAAAAATTATTATTATGCATGGAATAATTTATAATACTAATAGTGAAAATTTTTAATCTTAAAACTCTTTTAGTGTACGGCACTGTATCAGCCCACGTATCTTTTCTCACGTAGCACACACTGAAGTCAGTGTGAGTCATTTGTAAGCCCAGAGAAAATCCGACAACTCATATCCCTGAAATTCCTGCTTGGTTTATACTGTTCTCCTTTCTCGACACAAAATACAAAGAAAACTGATCTAGCAAAACTCACATAAAATAACAAAGAAAAATAGTTTAAGTAAAAATAAAAAAATTTTATATTCATTTTATAATATTGTATAATGACAATGTTTTTTTTTAAATAAAAAAGAATTTTGAATAAAAACTTTATATTTTTAAATTTGCAACACTACGAATGAATACACATTTCAGTAATATTTTTTTTTTGTTTTCATTTAAAATAATGTTAAAATATTCAAGACAAAAACTAACAAACCCGCATGTGATAAAAGTAATATTTTACTGATTTAAAAAAATGTCAAGCATATCAGGCATAAAAAAAATTCTTTTTTTAAATATCACTTTAAACGTATTGAAGAAATTGATATCAATTGAAGTTACCATAAACTAAAATAATAATCAATAAATTATTACAGATTGTAGATTTAAAAACGATTATGATTTGAAACTATCATAAATTCTAACTCCTATCAATTAATTACCAAAGGTTTAATATGCCATGAAGACAAATGCATATTTTATTGCCTACAATAACTCAATTTAGACTATAGAAAATAAATTTTCCTTATCCTATTCTATCAAACAATGAATTAAATTTCTAAAATAAAATTGCATCCTCTAAACTAATTATTTTTTCGACAATTAATTTTTTTAAAAAATGCTAAAATTGCTTCAAAACGAATTAAATACAAAAACGACAATATTAATTCTAAACTATTATTTACATATTCCATTATTTTGTTTGGACAACAAAAAATTTATCTCATATATTTGTATACAATAAAACTTGTTGGTCTAAATAAATTTTTATTGCTTAAATATCAAAGAAATGTTTTGCTGATGAAATTTCTTGATGCAAACATATTGCAATTGCATTAGAATTTCTAAATTCATATTACAGAAATTTAGAAACCAATATTAAATTATTTAATCATTCTTTACATTTTGTAATTAATATAATATGCACGATTTTCATCTTCCCATGCTTCATTCATATACGAACATAACCTCACTTTTTGCAAAATTCGTTATGTTCTTCACAGAGAAATAAATCGACATATCATGAATTGAAAGTATCAAAAAATTAAAATAAAAGGTACTACCTTCGATTATTATTCATATTATGTAATGATTAATGTTGTTTAAAGACAAATATTAAAAAATAATAAACTGAAACCAAACTCACCGAAGTTGCCCGCCATCAGATCATGATTCGAAGGTGGGGGGGTTGATTTATTGCGATCATCCTTTTTCACTCACAAAAACTATAAAAAACCAACACATTTTGAACAAAACGTTATTAATGTTAATAGCACTATTATTTTTCATTTTCCGATGAGTTTTTGCATAATCACAACGATTTTCAGACACTTGACACTAACACTATGCACATGAATTATGTATACATATACAATATACTCATTTACGAGATAACGAACACAATACAAAATGTTAATAACGGTTAATACGCGGCGCTGATGTTCAATGGCAAAATTTAAAAAATTTCTATAGTATTTATGCATAATTTTAGCAATTTATATTTTTTGGGCATAATAAAAAGTATTATACATCTATTATATTTATTTTTAACAAAGTTTTGTGTTAAATAAATACGTTAAACAATTTTGCACTAACACAACAAACGAAATACAAATTTTTGAAACGATTCAAAATTACTAAAGGCCATCAGCGCCATGGTGGCTAACATTGATACTATTTATGACAGGGTGCGGTCACTTTACTATTAAGGTCAATACATACGTATGCAACGCTTTGAGAAAAGAGAGAAAGAGGTACGTAAGTAGATGCGTTGTCCTTCTCTTTCTGTAAGCGTAAACTCATTTGTAAATAAAATACGTGCTTTACGTAAAAAAACCTTGAGTTACACATAACCACATTCCAAATCGCGTTTTTGACGTTTTTTGTTTACGGAAAAGTTTATGTGAGCGGTGAAAACTCATTTGTTGAGTTTAATTAAGTTATTCTTAATTTAATTTGTTTAAAAATGTTTCTGAAATAAGATTTTGTGAAATTTCGCACTTTTTTTTATACAGTTCTATAATTGGTAATTATAAAATTGGACGCCACTATGAGAATTTTATATAAAAAAGAATAAAAAATACTTTAGAAAAACCGGAAAATTATGGCTGTCAGAATATTATTATATTTAGGATTAATTTATCTACTATTAAATGTTGTTAAAACTGAGGAAAATATTGAAAATGTGACCTGTCAATTGGAAAAGCCTCTGCGAAAGCAAATTGAGGCTGAACCCTTAAATGGAAGATGTTTGCGAGATATTGTTGTTCAATTTGCAAAAGCTCTTAGAACAATTAGTAATGATGAACTAGGAGTAACAATTTTTCAAGAAATGCTCGATAAACAAGAATTTGTTAATATTTCAAATGGTCCGGATGTTAAATTAAAAAATTTGGTAGATAAATTGGATAATCAGATTAAATCTTACGTTGAATTATTACGACAAAGTAATAGTGTTATTCAACAAATTTTACTGAAACACAGTTCAAATAATCAACAAAATCAAGCTTTTCAATTAAATTTTGCACGTAATCGAGTTTCCATTGATGAAAAATTTGATATTTGTTCACAAATTTCGACTGGTAAGTTTTATAAACAATTTTTATGTTAATTTTTATTATTTTGATAATTTTAAATATATATTTTAAATTTTCAGCACTGTCTTCTAATTTAAGAGATCAAGAATGGAAGAATTTACACATTTTGCCAGTTAGTCAACCTGGAACAATGTGTGGTCCACCAAGTTTAGCTCATAATATCGGTCCTTTATTTTTATCTCAATGTAATAGATCAAAACATGTTATTTTACTTTTGGAACATGGAATGTTTATGTCAGAGGGTGATGTTACTTTAGCTCAAATAACTGCAAAAACAGTTATTGACATGCTGTCAGAAACGGATTATGTTACTGTTGTCGGATTAGCTGGACGAGGATCCGTGCATTGCAAAAATGGTTTAGTGAAGGCAAATGACGTCAATAAATTTCATTTAACACGACATGTAGACACCATCACTCGAACTGGTAACAAAAAATTTACACATATTCAAATAATAATTTAATCATCAAAGTATTTTAAAGAACATAAAAAAAATTCGCAATTTTTCAGATTCAAACCAAACTTTGGATGTTGATTTCAAATCCCTAACGGGAAATTTGACTGGAGAGGTTGTCATTATCCACGTGACAAATATGCTAAAAAATACAACAAATTTGAAAAACATTACTGAAGAAATCTATTCACAAAAATTAACCGCATATTTAAGAACAATATTGATTCTATCGGGTAAAGTTTTTATTAATTATTTCTTTTTTTTACTATCATTTATCAATTAAAAATGTTTTAAATTAATTTTTATACATTTTAAATTTTGAACAGACACTCAACCACATACAAATATCAAAAATATTTCCGAGGATACAATTACATTACCAACGCAAAATGTTTTGGGCTATGAAATAGCTAAATTGTTTGTTGGATTAAAATGTTCAAGTGACGAAAGAAAAGATTATTATTTATCAGATCCTTATTTTGAACCTTACACCAAAGGAATGATGTTGTCTGTTGGACAAATAACAAATGTTGCTGTATTATCGCTTGACATCAAATTAAAAGACTTTCTTGAAGATGTAACTTACTTTAATGCTGGACCAAATACTCATGCAATACTTTTTGATAATAATGAAATAGTTTGGATGCATAAGAATTTTCCTCGAATGGAAATGATAGCGGAACAACCTTTAAAAGTTTATTTGCACAATATTGAGAATATTGATTCGGAAACAATTCAAATACTTTTAAAAGAATCGGAAGGTTTTAAAATAATTGAAACAAAATTGGGAGTAAAAAAACAAATTCATTGGAAACATCTTATTTATAAAGATTTAATAGCATGTGTAATATCGGAGAATAAAGATGATTTTCTACCAGTAGCAAAAACAGTGCCACCTTTGCCATCAAATATTTTGCATCATCGTCTTGATCTAATGCTACAATCTGCCATTAGCAAAGATATATTTTGCTTGAATCACAATAGAATTTCCACACTCTCAACTGGAGTTGTTTATCTTTCACCATGGTGTTTTCAATCACCAACAGAGCAACTTAAATTACTGGAAACTGGATCAGCTGTAACAGTTCAAAGTTACATGGCCTATATTAAAGATTTAACGAGACTACTTGCAAATCCAGGTTTACATTCTTCAGTTAAACCCGATATTGGAACTTTTGCACAAATTCTCAATCATTTTAAAATTCGACACAATACAAGTTCTTTAAATAAATTCATCGTTCGAAGATATGTTGTTGCTGCTGCAAGTGGAGCAATGGAGATTTATCCAGGCATTGTTCTCGATTCTGAATTGGATCCAAAAAGACGAGCATGGTATGGAAAAGCACTTGAATATCCAGGCAAAATAGTTTTGACATCGCCTTATTTAGATGCTGGTGGTTCTGGTTATGTGATAACTTTAAGTCACACGGTTTATGAAGGTCGTTCAGCAGCATTACATTCGAATAATGATCCTGTTATTGCTGTTGTTTCAATGGACATTACTTTGGGTTATTTCTCAAGAATTCTTCGTGATATGTTTTCATTTTGTAATGATTCAACTGTCAAATGTTTTTTGATGGATGACAAAGGTTATTTGGTTTTTCATCCATCAATGCTCGATCCAACAAGTAAAATTGAACAACAACATTTAACGCACAAAGAATTATTAGTAGCGAACGATATACTTAATCATGAATTTTTTGTTCGTAAAAAATCATGCGCCAGTTATTTGGATGGTACAGTGCAACGATATTATCAATTTAATACTTCATTGGAGGAAGTTTTAACTAATATCGTTCATGGTGAGCATTGTATTAAGTATCAAGTCGCCGCTGTTCCTGGAACTAATGTCTTCCTTGGAGTTGTAAATGCAACATGCAATTTACATAGATCATTCTCCTTTTGCCCGTGTAGTACGGTAAGAAATTAAATATTTTTTTAATTGTAATTAAATAAAATTATATTATTGAAATATTTACAGATGGATAGATTGTGTTTTAATTGTAAACGAATGGAACAAACGGAATGTGAATGTCCTTGTGAGTGCTCACTTTATTCAGCGTCATGTGGTCAACAAAATTTCAGCGTTTTGGAACCATGTCCAGCGCCTTACGAACAAGGAATTAGTTCACAATTATTTTGGACACAATCAGTACCATTAAAATCGTGTCCATCTTTTAATTGTAAGGATTATCAGACTGAAAACGAATGTTTGGGAATTGTTAATTGTCAATGGTGCCATTACGACAGCGATGGAGAAACTCCCCTTCAGGCTCCATTTTGTTCGGATTTGTCTCTTTGCTTTAGAGGGATTTTTGGTTCCTTAGTCCCTTACGGAGATGGAAGTTACAGTGAGTAAATTAATTATTTAATTTACGGTAAATTTAATTTTAAATATTTTTTTTTTTTCCTTTTTTTTCAGAAACTCAATCAACGGAGGAAATTGTGGCTCGAGAATGGCCCTCAGTGGGTCCCGTTGCAGGTGGAATTCTTGCCTTTGTTTTAATTCTAGGAATAAGTCTCTTTTGCTATAGATTACGATCGGTTCAATCTGGTTTGGAGCATCAGTGTCTACATCTTCATACATCGCCAGATACATTGAGAATGACAAATCATGAAGGCGATCCTGAACCCATGGAAATGGATCAAATGAAAAATAATCTTGATTCTCTTTTACGTGAAGGTATTGCACCAATTTCGCCATACAGAGTTTCGACAAATTATCGAAGACCACCTGGCGGTGATAGCGATCATGGCTATAGTACAATGACACCACACGATGACTCTGAACAACAAACATTTGTTGAGCCTCTGTTAATTGTTGGCGGAAATACGGAATCAGATTTAGTGAAACAAAATAGTCGTCCACCATCACCAATGACGCATTTAGGATCACCGCATCATGTGTTAGCTCCCGTTACTGTTCATCGACACATGGAAGCAAATTTTTGTTAGCATTGCTTAACAAAATTAGAGATATATAAATATTATATATAGAATTATTGGAATTAAATTTCTAATATCACATATTTACGATTATTTAACTTTTTTAAATAATATTAAATATATTATATATTTTTAATATAATATTTAAACTTTACAATTAGTTGTGATGTTAGAAATTTAAATCCAATTAGAAAAGAAAAAAAAAATGTTCCATTTTTCATAACTGTTTTTAATCGAGAAATATTTTCATGAATATTTTTACTTGAGAGATCATTGACTCAATATCTGTTTTCTATTTTTATAACAATATGATATGCACATTCTTTACTGAACGTATTTTTACAAAACTTTTAAAGAAAAGTGGCAATAAGAAAAAATTCAAAGAAAAACTTTGTAAACTTTTTGTACAAAGTACCCATGTCTTTTTTTTTTTAAATTCATGTACATTGTTTTTTGTATAACGAGAAAGGTGCTCAGCACACATGAATTGATTTTAGCGTTATTTATTTTTCGAGTGAGATAAATATTTAAAGTACAAACAGGTGGTATGTTCCATTTTTTCTTGAAAGTGCCAATTTTTACAATAATTATTGTTCAAATCGACAATCGTGTTTACGATTTAACTGATGAAGACTTTTTTTTTTAATGCATTTATACGTATCAATTAAGACAATTTATTAACAAAGAAATAATATGTCTTTACGACAAATAGTTCACAGACTGATATTTAACATAAAATATAGTAAAATGTGGGTACATATGTAGAGTATCAAAATTGCTCAAAAAAAAAAAATTAAACAGAAAAAAACGCCGATTTAAAATCTTGATATTTTTTATGTATTAAATTTTGAAAGCAATATATAGGTCTCAAATTTTTCGAGGCAAGTAGTGTAATAAATTTTTGGCAAATTTAATCATATTTTGAAATGAATGTGTAAAATTGGATTTATAATGTTTCTTGAAATGATTATAAGATAATTTTTGAATATTCTTCTGTTGTGTTTGTGGACAAATGTTAAAAAAAAAGTATTAAAGCTTTTGACAGCAACAAAGTATTTTAATAATGAATAGCGCAAACATATATATGAATGTATGTTAATTGATTATGTATTAGAAAAATGATAATAATGTAGACGTATGAATGATTTTAAAAGTATTTTTGTTGTAGAAAGACGTGAGTAGTGAAAGTATATTTAAGTTTCTCGATATGTAGAAATTATTAAAAAAAAAAGAATATTTTGTTAATGCCAGTGAATATAGAAGCAGAAAAATTTGATTTGCGAAAATCGAAATCCAGTGAATATTAAAAGAAAAACAAATTTTTATAACGAAAATCTTGCCGTTACCTGCCATTTATAACGTTGCACATAGAACTATCTTTTTTATACATTTTCTATTATTATTTAAGTGAAAAATTATGTAAAACCGTAAAATGTTAAAAATAAAAGTTTTTTTTACAGTAAATTATTTTTAATATTTATCATAAATTTCCGACTTTTATAGAAAATGTGAAATAAAATTTCAAAATTAATTTTTAATCTGTTTTTTCTCGGATACAATAGATATAGATATTTTTCGTATCTATTGTACAGAGCCAAAGACAGGTAATTTTATTATTAATGAAATATGAGATACATAAAAACGCGTAAAATTATAAATGTTAATTTACAACCTAAGGGACGAAGTCAGGATTTTTTCTTAGAATGACAAATCCTTCCATTATTGGCGTTAATGGAACATATTCTTCAGTTGCTAATTCAGCTCTCTCACCGTATGCTAAAAGAACGGGAGTTGTGTGTGTCTGGAAACCAGTGATTGTTTTTGGCTTGCCAGCTTGACCAACAACATCAACGGCAAGACCAACTCGCACTGGAACTGCAAGTGGATTCAATTCTTCGTCGAATGTTACCAACATTCTTGGTTGCATCGCTGCTGCCAGCGTGTACAAAAGATAATGTGATCTTCCAAGAATAACTGAAAGAAAGATACAAACATTTTTTTATTAAATTAATTATTATTTTTAAGTTCATTTTTTATTGGTACTTACTATTTTTGACATCGAGGAATCCAATCAAGGTAGCCAATAATCCAGCCAAGGCAACTGGACTCAACAATTGTCTGTCACTATGATACGGCGACAAGGTAAGTGTTCCTTTTCCAAGATGAGTAAGACCCTGAGCAATTCGTACCATGAATAAATTATTAGGATCCTTAGCGTGAAATTGTGCAAGTTGTCTTAGCATTGCAGCTAATCTAGCATTATTTGTACCAGCTCCAACAAGTCCCATTGCAAAAATTGCATTATGAGCCACTTCAGGATCACTGTCGTGTGAGAATTTCGATAAAGTATCCAAAATATTGAGTTTTGGATTTGATACCGATATAAGACCAAGTGCTAAAGGTACAGATCGTCGAATTACGGGTTCACAATATCTTAAAAGATGTCCAAAGGTTCTGTACGCCATTTCAGCGCCAATTTCTTCACCCATTGCAATTAAAGCAATTCCAAGTACAGCAATTGCTTGACGTGAACTTAGATCTTTTTCTTTTTCCTCCTTTTTTTCCTCTTTCTTTTCCTTATCCTTGCGATCACCTTTCTCCTCCTTTTCATTCACAGGTTCATAATGCTCGGAACAAATGTGTAATAAATGTTGAATTTTCAATACATTTCCTGTTCCAGCGTAAGCGCAAACTTCCACAAGTGTCGTTGACATGGACTTAAAAGGTTCGGGCACAACTTCCAAAGCTGCGATTATCGCCTCTGCTGCCTCTTGTTTACCCAAAAAGCACAAACCTGAAAGATAAAAATTAAAATGTAATTAAAAATATATAAAGATAAAAATTTAATGTTAAAACTAACCTAAGCCCAAGGGTAAAAATCTTGCATAAGTATCCTTCAGATCGGTTTCACTCTTTTCCATCAAAGTGTGCATTATTGAAGTAGTGACATAAGCATTGCAAGAGCCAACAGCAACCATTCCAAGGGCAAGACCAGCGACTCCAATGACTTCCCAACTTGATTTTGGATCACTTAAAACAGGTGTAAGCAAATTTAATACTGCCTCTCGATTTGATCCAGCGTAAGCTAGTCCCAAACCGACAATAGCGCCGATTCTCATTGTATTACTGTTATGAAGTACATAATCCGATAAAAGAGCCAATGCAGGATCACATTCATTTCTAACACCACAATTAACAATTCCACAAGCTAAAAGAGCTCCTGATTTAATGTAATCTTCCGAGGAATAAAGATATTTATCGATAGGTGTCAAACCACCGTCAACATCCCACAAGAGTACGAGACCAAGCGATGCTGTTGCACTCAGCATTCCATGTTCCTTATTTTTATAGAGCCATTTATTACCATCCTCGACTAGAAGTTTATCTTGACCGAAAGCTGCATTTACAAATCCATTCACAAAACTTGCAGCCAAATTCTGTCTCGCTGAGTCAACTTGACCACCGCCAAATTGTGGTCTTGAATTTTCCAAATGTGATTTGTAAACATCTTCCGGTGTTTTTGGCTCCATTATATCCAATTCGCGAGCAAGATTCAAAAAATGATTGTTCAAATGAGAATTGGACATAATTTCCACAAGATCGTCAAATTCAATTGTCGATTCCGGTAAGTTGAGGAAAATCTGTTGACGACCAAGCATAAATGCCAATTGTTTCTGTATCGATCTGAAATATATGTTCAATGTCAATTTTATACCAATTTTTATAGTTTAATAATTAAAAATTAAATCAAAATCTTTTCTGAAGATAATATTTTGATAATTAGAAAGATTTTCAACCAGAATTCTAAAAAGAAAAGAAATAAATGAAACTTACAAATCTTCACAAGTTGTAAAAATCTCTTCAATTAATGGCAAATCATTGAGTTGCATCGCTAATCTCACAGCTTGTGGATATTGGCCAAATTTTCTGTAAAGTTTAGCTGCTGCATGTAAAAGAGTACTATTTTCAGGATCGGCAACATAAGGAACGCAACTTGTAAGATAAAGACAAACACGTTGATATGCACTTTCATCAACATATTGTTCAAGAAAATCTAATTTTTCAATTTCCATTAATAAATCGCAAGCCTCAGTTTCAGCATTGTGAGCCATATTATAGGGAACAATTTCATGTACAAGGGCTATTAATTTCTTGCTAACATCTTCTTTATTCTCGCCTGTAAGTTCATCCCATTCACCGGCTAATTCACCAGATAAATGTCGAACATATTCATGTCCCCATTCGCTAATTGATTGTGCTGATCCAAATAATCGATATTTTAAACACTCTCTACCCTCTCCCATTGTCATTGCAAGAACTGAAATAATATCCGAACATAATTCTTTTGCTTTTGGATCGGAAATATTTTCATAAATTGATTTCATTGTATCATAATGAGGTCTCATGAATTTCAATGGTTTCGGCACACTTGTCATTGAAGTTGTTGAGGCACGAATTTGATTTTGTAGTGACTCAAGTGCTGGATAGTGTAATCTTGTGTTTGCATCTTGAAGACGTTCAACTAAATTTCCTAATTCTTCCTGAAGTAGTTTATCTTCCTCCGACTAAAATAGAAAGATTTTTTAATTAATTGAAAATTATTGTCAAATAATACTTAGAAATTTATTATTATTATTATTATTATTATTATTTAAATAATAAAAATAAAATTAACAGTAAATTCGTAAAATAAAGGTAGAAAACATAAACATTGAGCATTACTAAGCAAAAAAGAAAGAGGTTGTGAACCAAAATAACCTATCTACTGACAACAAAATGAAGCTAGTATATTTGTAAATATTTTACTTTTACTAAATCTGCATTTAAATTCCAATCTTTTGATATCAAAGTATCGTAGAAATTTTCGAAAAGAGGTTTTGATTTCATTTTGAAAATATTTAATTTCAAAACTTTGATTTTTCAGTAGCAGTCAATACACTATTAAATTAATAACATAGTATAAGTGAATATAAATACAGGACATGGGAAAAATTAATAAATATAGGAAATGAAAAATAAAATACGGATAAAACAATGCCGAAAAAAAGAGACAATCAACTTTACAACTATAAAAAAATTGAACACCTACCAATTCGCTTTTTTCGTCTTCTTTTTCATTTTTAACTTCTTTCTTTTGTTTTTCTTCTATTTTGGTACTTTCAGGCATTTTTTAATTAAATGCACAATATTTTATCAAAAGAAAATTGGATTTGTCACAATCACACGTAATGAACAGTCAAAAAGTGAGGTTAGAAATGAATTTACAAGAATGTTTGCGAGTCACTGTGAACTTGACAGCTGGCGCCACTACGGGAGTTTTCTTCATGATTTAAAACATTTTTTTTAACTAAAAAATACAGTTTTAATATATTTTTACGTTTTAAAATTATTTAATATTTAATTTTACACATACTAAGAATTAATTTTTTTATTTAATCGTATTTTTAAACAAACATTAAAGTGTGTTATGTTTGAATTTAGCGCTTTGACGCCATTGCATTTTCATTGGACCAATGAAAACCATTATCCATTATGAAAAATAATAATAATAAAACAACAAGGACGACGATAATGTCGACAATACTTGGTTAAAGAGAATAAGAGAATACATAAACTTTTGCAGTAGTATTCAATAGTATCTGATAAAGTCGTCTCCGTTGTCGGTTAATTACTGTTTCATCTTATTTCTTGCTCGTAAAGACAATTTTCTGCCCAAGTATATAGTGATTAGAGCAAAGAAATTGTTTGCTTCTCCTATGTGTTGTATACACTTTATTTGTCAAAGTGATGCGAAAAGAAAAATACAAAGTAAGCTTGAAATGTATTAATTTGATATAGCATACGCAATGTTGAGGAGCCAAATAAATCGTGGGAGTCACACATGGGTTGAAAACCTCAATATCGAAAGGTGAGAAAATTTCTTGATTATACACAATAGTGAGTGTGTTCAACCCCCCCGAGGGAAGAATTTCAGTACGTACGATAACGTACAAATCTTTGGATTCGGTTTATCTACCTGCTTCTAAAATCAAGATGGCATCTACAAGTCAAGCCGCGAATTCACCAGGAGTTTCTGCTGCGACGACGACACCTTCGTCAAAATCTCAAACACCTTCGATCATAAATTCTCAGCTAGGCGATGGTAATCGGGGCAATAATTTTGAACCTCTCGACAAAAGTTCTTCAAACACGCTCAAGGTAAATTACACTCAAAATAATTAATTGGCTCCTTAATTAAAAAGAGGCTGTAAGCTTCTTTAAATAATTTGTATCTTGTACATTTTAAGTAACATTATTTAGCACAATATATATGTGGTAAATATTCTATATTTTATAGTCAATACTTTTTTTTTAATACTTTATAAATAATTTGTTTATACAAAGTTTGAAAGTTTACAATAACAAATACTATTTATAGATGAATAAAATATGTACATATTATTTAGTATTTTTAAAAATAGTCAGTATATATTTGTAAAAGAGAACTGACTGATATTTTATCTTTTTTTTTGGTAGTATTAGAGAAAATGTCAAGTTATTGAAATAATATAACTACATAGATTAAATATTAGTAACAAAATTGTTTTTATTTTAGCGTAATCCAAAAATGGAGTTGAGCAAAACAGATTTGGTCGAGTTATTAGGATATTTAGAAGGTGAACTTCAAGCACGAGATATTGTTATAGCAGCGTTAAAAGTAATTATAATTACACGCATATTATTTATATAGTATATTTGAAGTAGAAAAATCAATAATAGAAGTTGAGAGTTTAAAACTTGTTTTTGTTTTTCTCTAGTCGGAGAAAATGAAACACCTATTGAGTTCTCGATATCGTAGCGGTACTTCTGATCCTCATTCAGCTCTTGCAAGAGACGTAGCTATAGTTGGTGGAACAATTGGACCTCAAGGGAGTCAAGTTGATCAACAAACTGCAAGCTTAGAAGCTCTTATCACACAACAAAGGCGCATGCAGTGTCGCATGGCTAAAGTTCTTAAGGAAGCTGAAATCAGACATCGAGCAGTAAGATTAGATTCTTTCATATAATTAACAATATATTTTTTTGTCACAGTTTTTTAATCGTTATTCTTTTTAAATGCTTTGTTTTTGATTTTAAAAAAATTGTCATTTATTTAGGTAATCAAAGAATTGGAAGAGGAAAAGAGAAAACACGAGCACGATACAGCTCAGGGAGATGATATTACTTACGGTCTTGAAAAGGAGAGAACACGTTTAAAAAAAGAATTAGAATTAGAAAAATTGGATAAAAAACGAATTGAGCAAGATATGAAAAAATTGAATGACACATTAGATGAAGAAAAAAGTCGACAGAAGCAAATAGTACTTTTATTGCTTGCCGAAAGAAAGAAGATAATAATGAAATATATTGAAGAAAGAAAAAGATCTGAGGATTTGGCGCAAATTTTAAGTGAAGAGAAGGTACGTATTGATTCAATGGCCGAGGGTCTCGAGGAGGAAAGTAAAAAATCACTACAAATGGAAGCTGAATTAGAAAAACAATTAGCACAATTTGATATCGAGAGACAACAATATAGACAGGGGTTGACAAAAGAAGAGAAAAAAGTTAAAGACCTAGAAGCTGAATTGGAAAAGCTTAAATCGGAAATAGAAACTGGTAAAGAATCACAGGCACGTGGTCCTATTCGTGGTGTGGGTGCAACTCCTCCACCTCCACCTGCAAAACCTGCAAATTTGACAGCTTTACCAACTCTTAAACCTGTTAATGCGCCTCAAACAAGTAAGTTATAGAAATTGAATCACTTTGTTTAAAATAAGTTTTTTTTTTATCATCAATACAATTAATCTTTTTATCATCAAAAAAATGAAGTTGCATTTTATTCTGTTCAAAATTTTTAAAAAAAGTTCTTTTTAGTTAAAGGAGCCGTTTTAGGCACTGGTACTCCAATGGTGAGCAGTAAAGTTGTTCAACCAACAGCTACAGTTTCTAGTGTTCCAGTTAGTGGACCCAGTAAGTTTAATTTCGAATATTTATGTTAATTTAAAATTTTTAAATAAATTTATAATTTAACTGAAATTCCAGTTTTGTATGTAAATTGAAATTATATATAAAAAATATTTTTCTAGCTACAGGAATAGCCAGATCTGTAACTCCTGGACAAGCGATACGAGGAACGGCATTTACACCAAGTAATCCAGCATCAACTACAGAAACGCCACCGACCACTGAGGCTCAGGTAACCTTTCCACACTATCCAGCACACTCTACGCTAATTTAACGACTATTGAAATCTACTTGTGGTAGATAAGATCAATTTGCAGTCAATTTTTACGCTTTGCAATAATGGTGAATCGTAATTTCTTTTGCAAAATACTTGCAAGACTGATTTTTTTTTTTAGATAATTTCTTTTACACAAAAAACGGCTCAAGAAATTGTTTTCTATTTGCATAGAAAAAAAAAAAGATTCCTTGAACCAAGTCTCTGTTTTTACTCATATACAACAGTGATAAATGCACTTTTTTTTTAGTTATGACATTTTTTTTTCTCCTAATGTAAAAGTGAAACATATCACGATCATGATACTAATTATAAAAATACTCATACGAGTATTTTTAAATGAAAGTAGTTTCAGATTTTTATAATTAGCTTTATTAGAAGACTAATTCTATTTAGACTTCCTTTTAGAATTTTACATATCCAAAGTTTTTAATGTGTTATTTTGATTTCATTATTATTAGAATGAAAATTAAACAATCAAATTGTTTTTAAGTCATTTAACATTATTAAACTAAATTTAAATTGTTAATATTAAATTTAACAGTTTAAATTGTTTTAAATATATTTCAAAGATTCATTTTTAAGATTAATAAGTTTTTCATATTTATAATATACAATTGTGTAAAAACACGAGTTAATTATTTAAAGAGGTATTCCTCTATAATTTATTTTTATGTAAATACTACATAATTTTCAGAATTTTTACCATGTTAGTATCTATGATTTTTGAATAGAGAGTCATTGAATTTTAAAAATTCAATTCTATCTATCAGATAGAAAGATTCTGTCTTTTAAATTTATCTAGTCTCGTATACCTTTCATAGTTAAAGGTTTTATCTTGTTTAAAATGCATAAAGTAAGCTTAATTAAAAAATCAAGAACTAAGCATCTATCAATCTTAATTAGCATTCAAAAATTTAGTATTTAAATGCAGGCATATTGAAAGGTAAAAAGAGTATGTTTTTTAAAATGTGTATAAAGTGTTATATAAATCACTTATTTATGAAAATATTATTTTAAGAAACTTCTTTCCATCAGAATAATTAAAATTTCCAGTTTTTTTCGAATGAAATATAATTTAAAAAGCACTTTTTTTTTTTTGCTATTTCACAATTATTTGAATTCATTTTTCACTTATACACAATTTTTATTAGGATAAAACACTTTATCATACGTTTTAATTTGTATACACAATATTATTATTTAGAATGTATACTGAATCCTTAATTAATTAAAAGAAAAAGCAACCTACTTCTGAGCTTTATTCATCAGATTTCCCTGCTTATTTTTCCTAAAAAGCACCTTTTTTTTAGCAAGCTATTTTGTTTAGTTCTCTTTTCTCAAAATTAAAAAAAAAAATTTGGATTTTTCTTCTAAACTGCGGGCGCGGTTATATTTATCTATTTGGCAAACTTTTCTTTTATACTTTATTCTTCTGTTAATTTTACAGATCTGTGTATAATTGGTTTTTAGCTGTGGAATTTAATTTTACAGATTCATTAAATTGGTTATTTAGCGTTTTTTTTTAGCTCTGGAACTATTTAGATGTTCAACACGATGCTGAGAATTTCCTGCAAGATTAACTCGGTATTGGCTTGAATAATGATTTTCCGTTTTTATCACTCACCACCACTTAGCTTTTCTTTTTATTATTATTTTTCCGCTTTTTGGTTTTAGCACATCACCGATTCTAAATAGATCAAACAAATAAACAAATAAACAAATAAAAAGTATTAAAAATGAATAAAATTTGCTGCGTCGCGCGAAACAAGTGAGAATATTTTCACTTCCGTTAACAAAAAAAAAGGATTTGTCGTGTATCTTAATTCCTCAGGCATTACACAAACGACCAGTTGTACCAGCTCCTGCGAATTCTGGTGGTGCAGCTACTAAAATCGTTGCTCCTACAACTCAAACACCAGGAAAACTTCCAACGTATAATGCAAATGCAACATCAGCTTCATCTCCAACACCAGGAATATTAACTGTTAAGAAACCGCCAGTGTCACGTGGAGTACCACCGCCAGTACCACCAAATAAACCAGTGGTACCACCGAAAAAGGAAGCTGCATATCTTCGAAGAACCGAATCGTCACAATTGGCCACTGATAAATTTATAAAACCTGTTGCTGTTAATACTGCCTCTACTAATCTACAAAATCAACAACAACAACCCATCGCGGTGTCGACGCACTCCACTGAAGAAGAGGTCAGTAATGCTATCTAAATGATCCGTAAAATGAGAATTTTTATTTAATTCAAACATATAAATGAAATTAAAGTGATTTTCCTCTTAGATTAACGATCATTATAGGATGATTATATTTACCATTTTGTTTCTAACTAAAAATAGAAATAAAAAAAATTTTTTTTTTAAAAGAATGATAGAAACTTTAAGAGAAAGTTAAAGAGAACTCTGTCAAGAAAATACTTTTGAGAAATTACTCTAATATCGATTTTAAAATTATATTCTAATTATATTTTTCTATCTCAATTAACTCGGAATCAGTTGTATCGTAATTTCTCGAAATACCTTTTTTTTAAAAAAAAAAACAGCAACTAAATCAAAAGTCTTTTCTTGTACAAGTCAAATCAGTATATTTTGTAAATAATTAAAAAAAAATTATTTCTGTATGTAAATTTAAATAACCATAAATAGTTAGACTACATTGAGATTTACATAAATTAATAATTGTATAGTTTATATTGTTAAAATTTAAGGGCAGCTTCTACTAGATAACTCAAAACTTAATTAAATTTTGAAATATTCAAAATTAGTAGATACGTGTTTAATTTATATATCACGACAGCAGCTTTAAAGCTGTTTTTATAAAATAATACGACAATTCGCTAAATGAAAATTAAAGCGTTAAACAAAGAGTTGTCTACTAAAGTGCAGAATTGCTTTTTATAATTGGAAAAATTCAATTATATTAACTTTAGAATTATTTTAAAAGTCACTTACAATTAGTTTAAATAAAGAATCTATTTTTATTTTCAAAACTGCTAGTCTATTTTAAAATTGAAAAAATTTACAATTAAATTAGAATTTCTAAGGAAACAGAATTCAATTTTTTAAAATTGTTTCCTTTCTCAATTTGCTCCAATTTTATGCGATTTAGTTTAATTAATTTTTTTTTTTAATACCGAATAATCATGATACACTGCCTCTATTCGACTTGCGTTCAAAATAGTACAAAAGAAAATAATTTAACTCAATTTGTAATTTTTGTTTGAATTATTATGTATCTGTATAGACGCAAGTTGGATATATATTTTCAAGATTTTTTTCCTTTTTCTGTTTTAATGCAGAAAAAAAAAATGCTTCCACTTTAAATACAATAAAAGAACGAAAAAAGCAGCACATAATATGAAAAACAATAATAAATAATAATTAAAGTGATACTTAAGTAATAGAGTGAAAAAATAATTGCAAAAAAGGCGTTTGATTTTTTCACAAATAGTCAACTTTATAATAGTGTGATAGCAAGTCAACCTTTTACCAGAGTTTACAAAATGGAACTTGTAATCAAAATGCATAATATCTTATTTCTATTTGTTATATAGAAGAAGAGATAAAAAAAATGCTGCCAATAAAGAATTGATTTTGAGATTATATATACATATTATAATAATAGACTCCTAAGAAACATTATTCCATGTATAGTCGATGTCAAATGAAAAAAATAGACCAACTCAAGGATTGTTTTACTAGAATTATTATAATGTAAATATAGAAAATTATTATATAGACTCATTTGGAAAAAATGTAATATTAAATATAATAATTGTCCCAATATTCACTTTGTATAGAATTGTTATTATTTAATGATATCTGGAAAATGATACGATTTTTTTTTATTTATACTCTGCCAGAGCTTTTCTTGTATCAATTTTTTTTTTGTATTTTTTATTATCGATTTACATTTTTATTTACATTTTTTTAAATTTTATTTCCGAAGCAATGTTTAAATATAATCTCTTTTCTTTACATTACCATATAAAGCCCTGGCAACTATGCTCAGAATAGTATTATATTAACAATATTCTATAAAAAGTGAATACTTTGTAGAATTCTTAATAATTTAAATGATAAAGATATTCAAAAAAAAAAAATTAAGAAATCTACCAAAGTTTTGTGGCAACAGACTTTATATAGTTGCGTGTAAATATCTACAAATATTGCACATATAGAAATAAATGTGACAAAACCGCGAGATTTTTTTGGTAATAATAATTTGTGTAAACCCACGAAATTATAAGACAAATCCAAAATTATAATAAATATATATATATGAATATTTGTCTTTGTGGTCCAAGGAGAAATAGAAATAATTTTCGTAGAATAGGGATTTCCATTGTACATATTTTTAATATTCAAATTATTAAGAAAGCTATCAATTATAATTATTGAAAAATTAGAAAGTGAATAGATATCTTTTCTTTTATTATGATAGAAAATTTCGAACTTGTAAATTGTTATTTAATTTTATTTGTAAATTAAGTTTTATTTATCAAAAAAAAAAATTATTTTATTTGTTTAAACAAGATTTTTTTCAAAAGAGGAATAATTTATTTTCATTTTTTCATTTAATTCATTTGTTGTAGTAGTAATAAATTATTAATATTTATTATTTTTTTTTTTTATATAAAGTATATGTAAATATAGACGAAATTAGAAAATATATTTCTATTGATGTTACAATGTAAATAACTATAGAATAGCTTTGTTTCATTAAACGTGCAATTTAGTATCTCACTTTTAATTATATACAGTGCAATGGTTTCCTCAATTTAAGGAAGCAGATTCTATAAATTTAAAAAAAATACTTTGTTTCCTTTTTTTGAGGTCATTCCCTATTTTATAGATTTAAAAACACAACGATCTCAATAAAAAAAAAATATATGTGTGTGAATAACCTGGACCCATTGTACTTAAATTACAAGTTAAGAGCCTTATGAAAAAATATAATAGAAAATGTAGCAACAATTAAACATTCAGGCTTTTTACATAATTGCAATCTGGTATTATTATTAATAATAAACCCAAAGGAAAAATTTAATAGATATATTTTCTTCAAAAAAAAAAAATATATAATTATATTTAAAATACAATTTTAGAACACACATTAATTATTATATCTACATAGATTTTGCACAAATATTTATATAATTTTGAAAATCTATTAAAATTTTTCTTTGGGTACTCCTGTAAAATCAGTATGAAAAAAGAAATTAATCAAGACTAAGATAAATTAGACAAAAAAACGAAAATCTAAAAACATTTTCATCCTTTTGTCATGACTGAATTATTTTAGAAATGTTTTAAGTGCGCCGTTTCAAATAATAACTGTGAGGGAAATAATGTTATATATTATTTAACTCTTTGTAAAACTTTTGTATCTTAAATCTTAAACATTTTTGCGAAAAAATAGTATGAAATTTGATCTGTAAAGATTAATAATAATTGTGAGTCTGATAGGCAATCAAATTTTTGATATATATGAATTAACAGAAAAAGAAAATCGTTTTGTGATTGAACTCTAATTCATTGTTGGACATTTTTTTCTTTTGTTTAAAAGAGTTTTTGTATATATATATAGAAACAAAGAAAAAATATCAATATCAAATTGCTGGTCAGAAATATTGTGAAGTAATGAATTTAAAAAAAAAAAAGTATTAATGTACCAATACAAATAGAAGTTTGTAAAAGTTTTTTCCACTCAATGATGTTAATAGTGGAGCTCATAAACACATGACTCATTTATAACGATTTAACAATAAGCTTTTTCTCATGATTTTTTGTATATTCCTTCATGCAGTTTAACGAAAACAAAAAAAAATGTAATCAGAGTGCTGTAAAAATTATAAAGATATTGCAAATCATGATAATAACAATAACATTTTATTAAACCCAAATAATTGATATTATTATTATTTTGAATTAAATAAAAAATAATTAAAAGTTGTAATAACAGGAAAGAGAATTAATAAAACAAGTTTGTTTCTAGCTCAAAATCAATTCGAAATTTATTAATTGCAATTAACGTAGATAAAAATGTGATATAAATTGTAAAATTGCAAAAAAATCAAATACAAAGTCTTTAGTTTTCTTTTTTTTTTAGACTCATTGTTGCAAAATATTGAACATTTACCTATATCTATTATATTATGTTGGAATTATATAAATTATTGTTACAAGTATTTTTAAATGCGTCTTACGATCATTCAGAAACATCTAACTGTGGAAAGTATTTTCACAATTTTTATCTTTCGTTTCCTTAAAAGTGCGGAATTTATTTATTAAATCCTCAATTGAAATTTCACCATGAACAACGTTGTCCCTCGTTCTTACATTAACAGTGCCGGCATTTTTTTCTTTTTCTCCGACAACTAAAAAAAAAAAAATAATTGTCAAATTATTTAATAGTAGTTATAAATTTAAAAATACTTTTTAATTTTCTTTTTAAAATTAAGATAAAAGAAAAAAATATTCGTGTACAAATATGTGCAATATTTACCTAAGATGAAATTAAATTGAGCCAACTGAGCATTTCGAACTTTTTTGTTCATAGTGTCACTATCGTCGGTATCAACTTCAGCCATAAAGTTGGCTTCCAAAAGTTTTTCTTTTACTATATTTGCATAGTCATTAAACATTGGACCCACAGGAATCACCATTACTTGTCGAGGTGAAAGCCAAAATGGCCATTTTCCAGCATAAGATTCGGTAAGAATTGCAATCATTCTTTCTACAGATCCTAAAATTGCTCTATGAATGATGACTGGTCTCTTTTTTTCACCACTCTCGCTAAAACATTAAGAACATAATTAATATTTATAAAAAAAAATGTTTTCTTAGTATTTTTTTTTCATTATTTCTAAATTATGAATAATTTCACTAACCTGATGTACGATAAATTAAACCTAATTGGCATTTGGAAATCCAATTGAATAGTGGCGCATTGATGTGCTCGTTTCAAAGCATCGGTGATTGTGATATCAATTTTTGGACCATAGAAAGCACCATCTTCAGGATTTTCCTTCCACGGTTCACCGAACATATCCAAACTTTCAGACAAAGCTTTTTCAGCTTGATTCCAAACTTCCAAATCGCCTAAATATTTTTCGGGTCTAGTTGACAAAACAAGCTTGAATGTAAATCCAAAAACAGAATAAACGTGTTTCAAAAAATCCAATGCACCCAAAATTTCCTCTTTAATTTGATCCACAGTACAGAAAATGTGAGCATCATCTTGCTGAAATCTTCTTACTCTTGTCAATCCAGTGAGTGCTCCTGATAATTCATTGCGATGTAGTACTCCAAAATCAGCCATTCTTAATGGAAGTTCCCTCCATGATCTGTTGCGTACATCAAAAATCATACAATGACCAGGACAATTCATTGGCTTTAGAGCAAATGTTTCTTTCTCAACGTCAAAGGAAAACATATTTTCAGCATAATGTTCCCAATGTCCTGAAGTTTGCCATAATTTTGTATTATAAACATTAGGCGTCACTACTTCTTGGAATCCTCGCTTTTTATATTCGGATCGTATAAATTCAACTAAAATATTATAAATATGTGCACCCCTTGGTTGAAAGAAACATGAACCAGGTGATAATTCATGAAAGAAAAATAGTTCTTGTTCTCTTCCAATTTTTCTATGATCACGTTTAGCAGCTTCCTCTTGAAACTTTTCCCATTCTTTTAATTGTTTATTATCTGGAAAACTAATTCCATAAACTCTTTGTAGACTTTCAGCATTTGCATTACCTTCCCAATAGGATGATGAATTTTTCGTAATTTTAGCTGCCTTAATTTTTCCCGTATGTCTTACATGAGGACCACGACATAAATCAATCAATGATCCACATCTATAGACAGTTGTGGTGGGCGTTGTCACTTTTTCATTAAGAATTCGAATTTTAAATTCATTATATTTAAACATTTCAAGAAGATCTTCTTTTTTCATTTCAAGCCTCTCAAAAGGCTGTTTCTCCTTGGCTATATTTTTACAAAGACCATCGATATATGGAAAATCAGTAGTTGAAATTCCCTTTTCTCCAATGTACATATCGTAATAGAATCCATTTTCAATTGGTGGTCCATAACATAGACAACCACCGTAAACACGTTCCATTGCTTCGCCAAGAATATGAGCACTTGAATGCCAAAAGACTTGTTGCGCTTCAGGATCATCGAATTTCAGTAATTGCAATTTACAATCAGATTCCAAAGGTCTATCCAAATCCCAAAGCACATTGTTGACTTTGGAAATAACGGCATTGTCTGCCAAGCCAGTACTTATGCCTTTTGCAATTTCATAAGGTGTTGTACGCCACGATTGACCAGTCACTTCTTTTCCATCAGGAAGAGTAATTTTTATTTCCATAGGTATTTTTGCAGCCAAATCTGCTTCATATTCAGCTTTTAATTTATCGTAAAGAGTGATTCGATCCTAAAAAAAAATAATGCATATTTATAAATTTCAAAAATCCTAACCTATAAAGGAAACAATATTTTTTAATTCTAAAATATTAAATTTTTCTTTAATTTAATAGTTCAAAATATCTTAATTCCAAAAAATACCTGAATATAAGAAGGAAGTGGATTAAGCTCCGAAACGGAGCTCTTTTCCGTTGCATTTCCTTTTGGTGGTTTCATTTTCTTCTAAACAGAAATAATCAATAAATATAAAATACAAAAATATTTAATATAAAATTAAATTAACTATGTTTCAGAAATACTGAAGCCACATCATATTTTCAATGAACACACAATCGAAACAGAAAAAGGTTACGTCAGATTATTGATCACGCACAATATGCCCAGGTAAAATATTAATATTCATAAAAATTGAAATCAAACTTGTTGGTTTATCGGTAAAATTAATTTTATATATTATTTAGACAAAACATTGACAAAATAAATAATTCAAAAAGCAAGAAAATTATAATAGAATTCGTTATAACCAACCGCAGCATGTGTCCATTTATAGCGGCACTGTACAACGCTTAAAACACGAATTCGTAAATTTGTTAACATTTGTCTCGATTGTTTTTACAAATTAAAAAAAATCATGATGAAAATTGAGTTTTTCATGCCTTATCATCTTTTAAAGTCACGTTCTGCACTCCAGTAGCCACGTCTTCGACCATTCTTGAAAGATGTTATAAATACAATTGATTTATTTAAAAAAAAAACTTTCAATCTCGCACACGTTGCTTTAAAACATTACAATTTTTAGGTTAGAATGAGGTGCGTTTACTTTTTGGAGTAGAAGTAAATGTTGACAGATGGCAGAGAAGTTATTTTATCTTTCAGAGATAATTAACTTATATTTTTTTACTTTTTCCAAAGAAAATGATTAGAACAATCAAAAAATAGTAATAAATATTTTTGTGAAGTATAAAAAAAATTAATAAATAAATTTTATTCTCTTATAGTGACAAAAAAAGGTCGATCCTGCCAGGATTCGAACCTGGAATCTTCTGATCCGTAGTCAGACGCGTTATCCGTTGCGCCACAGGACCTTGTGGTAACAATTTTTGTAAAAGCTGTTTACAAACTTCACAAGCAGGTATTTAAATTAACATAATTTAAAAGTCACTAATTAACTCTTTTATTAAGTGCCAAAACTAATTTATTGACAATTGCACTCAGAAATGAAATTCAAGTTTTTTTTTATATAAAATTCTTTATTTGTTAATCTTCTGGTTGTGTAAAATTAAATTTGAATGGTTCATTTGTTACATCAGAATTAAATAAACTACTTGTTGAAATGGTGGATTTTTGAGATTCGTTATCTAAATTAGAATCTGAAATAGGCTTTATATGTGATTTTTTTAAAAATGTAGAATTATTTTTTGTTGATGTTGGAGATGTGAATTTTATAGTAGAGTTTGATTTTTTATATTTTTTTTCATCTTCTGACATTTTTGCCCTATAATCACCAAATGTATTTCTCATAATTTGTCGCTTTTTTATCAATGAAGCAGAATTACTTTTTAAAGTATTGAGATTTTTACTAGCAATATATAATTGTTTATCCGTCATTTTTCCATCTATTAGAAGAGTTTGTAATTGTTGAATACACCAAAGGAGTTCTACTTCAAATCTGTCTTCAGCCTCAATTGTAAGTCCACTTCTTGTAGATTCTGAGGATATTGTACTTAGAGTACTGCTTAGAGCTTTTGAATTTTGCTCTACTTTTGCAGGTAACTATAATTAAATTAGAAAAGACGTTATTTAATTAATGTTAAATAATAATATCAAAAATTGTGAATTTCAAAACAATACTATCGTAACCCCAAAAATTTTTATTATAATTTAGGTTAACAATTTTATTTTTACCTTTTTTGATTTTGGTGGCATCTTATTTATTTTAATGATTCAACCTAATAAAAATCTATATTTTTGTTAACAATTAATTATTTCAAACATTGTTTTGTTGTCAAAATTAATAATCACATGTATGTTTGTTGTCAAACAAGGTTGAGGAAGTATAAGGTATGAATGAATGTTCGTATGTATGTTACGTATCTCCTGGTATCTCATATGTATAAGTCTTAGGGTACGATCACAGGTCACATTGATTAAAACTTCCAAAATGTGACAAGTGTGGGTAACTATTCTTTTCTCAGAAATTTTTTTTTACCGAAAACAAAATCGAATCGAGTTTTGATGCTAGGAATACAAATAATATAAGATGTGAATGCGGTCTGATAAATTGAAATAATTTACAGAATAAACTCAGCAGATGTCGGGTTTGTCAAGAAAATAAATAATCTGCTTACTGCGCTGACTCACGTAGTAGGTTATTTAAAAGAAATAAAATTTAAAATAATTATGAATATAAATAAATAAAATAATTATAATAGTTAAAATAGTAATATTTAAAATAATAATATATTTATAATATAAATAAATAATATATAAATAATTCACAAGTAAATGTAAATATAATTATATATCCAAGTATATTTATGATTATAATAAAATGAATATAATTATAATCAAAAAATTAAAATATATATGTATTTACATATATTATAAACTAAAATAAAATATATTAATATCTTTCATCAGACTGTTATTAAACTTTGGCTGGCCTTGTCTGAATAATGTATTTAATTCGAAGAACAAATTTTAACCAAAAAAAAACATAATTTAGAGAATTGAAAAAAAATTCTTTTTTTATAAAGCAAACGGCTTCAAACTGATGCAAAAGAAAACAGAAAAAATCTTTTGTCTTGAGGATATAACTCTGATGCTGAAATTGGGATTTTTTTTTCTTCGAAGAATCTTGATTTCATCGAAGTCTCAAAAAAATAAAATTTAGGTCCGTCAATTGAGTTTTAAATTGTTTCATTTTTTCACCTGAAACTAATCAATACTAATTAACAAATTATTTCCAAAAAAAATAAAAATTTCCAACAATTAAATTTTTGCTGGCCTTGTCCAAATAATGTCTTTAATTCGAAGAACAAATTTTAACCAAAAAAAAACATAATTTAGAGAATTGAAAAAAAATTCTTTTTTTATAAAGCAAACGGTTTCAAACTCATGCAAGAGAAAAGGAAAAAAATCCTTTACCAAAAGGATATAACTCTGATGCTGAAATTAGGATTTTTTTTTTCTTCGAAGAATCTTGATTTCATCGAAGTCTCAAAAAAATAAAATTTAGGTCTGTCAATTCAGTTTTAAATTGTTTCATCATTTTTACCTGAAACTTATGAATACTATTTAACAAATAATTGCAAAAAAAGATTAAAATTTCCAATAATTAAACTTTTGCTGGCCTTGTCCGAATAATTTCTTTACTTCGAAGAACAAATTTTAACCAAAAAAAACATAATTTAGAGAATTGAAAAAAAATTCTTTTTTTATAAAGAAAACGGCTTCAAACTGATGCAAAAGAAAACAGAAAAAATCTTTTGTCTTGAGGATATAACTTTGATGCTGAAATTGGGATTTTTTTTTCTTCGAAGAATCTTGATTTCATCGAAGTCTCAAAAAAATAAAATTTAGGTCCGTCAATTCAGTTTTAAATTGTTTCATTTTTTCACCTAAAACTAATCAATACTAATTAACAAATTATTTCCAAAAAAAATAAAAATGTCCAACAATTAAATTTTTGCTCGCCTTGTCCGAATAATGTCTTTAATTCGAAGAACAAATTTTAACCAAAAAAAACATAATTTAGAGAATTGAAAAAAAATTCTTTTTTTATAAAGAAAACGGCTTCAAACTGATGCAAAAGAAAACAGAAAAAATCTTTTGTCTTGAGGATATAACTTTGATGCTGAAATTGGGATTTTTTTTTCTTCAAAGAATCTTGATTTCATCGAAGTCTCAAAAAAATAAAATTTAGGTCCATCAATTGAGTTTTAAATTGTTTCATTTTTTCACCTGAAACTAATCAATACTAATTAACAAATTATTTCCAAAAAAAATAAAAATTTCCAATAATTAAACTTTTGCTGGCCTTGTCCGAATAATTTCTTTACTTCGAAGAACAAATTTTAACCAAAAAAAACATAATTTAGAGAATTGAAAAAAAATTCTTTTTTTATAAAGAAAACGGCTTCAAACTGATGCAAAAGAAAACAGAAAAAATCTTTTGTCTTGAGGATATAACTTTGATGCTGAAATTGGGATTTTTTTTTTCTTCGAAGAATCTTGATTTCATCGAAGTCTCAAAAAAATAAAATTTAGGTCCGTCAATTCAGTTTTAAATTGTTTCATTTTTTCACCTAAAACTAATCAATACTAATTAACAAATTATTTCCAAAAAAAATAAAAATGTCCAACAATTAAATTTTTGCTGGCCTTGTCCGAATAATGTCTTTAATTCGAAGAACAAATTTTAACCAAAAAAAACATAATTTAGAGAATTGAAAAAAAATTCTTTTTTTATAAAGAAAACGGTTTCAAACTCATGCAAGAGAAAAGGAAAAAAATCCTTTACCAAAAGGATATAACTCTGATGCTGAAATTAGGATTTTTTTTTTCTTCGAAGAATCTTGATTTCATCAAAGTCTCAAAAAAATAAAATTTAGGTCTGTCAATTCAGTTTTAAATTGTTTCATCATTTTTAACTGAAACTTATGAATACTATTTAACAAATAATTGCAAAAAAAGATTAAAATTTCCAATAATTAAACTTTTGCTGGCCTTGTCCGAATAATTTCTTTACTTCGAAGAACAAATTTTAACCAAAAAAAACATAATTTAGAGAATTGAAAAAAAATTCTTTTTTTATAAAGAAAACGGTTTCAAACTGATGCAAAAGAAAAGAGAAAAAAATCCTTTGTCATGAGGATATAACTCTGATGCTGAAATTGGGATTTTTTTTTTCTTCGAAGAATCTTGATTTCATCGAAGTCTCAAAAAAATAAAATTTAGGTCCGTCAATTCAGTTTTAAATTGTTTCATTTTTTCACCTAAAACTAATCAATACTAATTAACAAATTATTTCCAAAAAAAATAAAAATGTCCAACAATTAAATTTTTGCTGGCCTTGTCCGAATAATGTCTTTAATTCAAAGAACAAATTTTAACCAAAAAAAACATAATTTAGAGAATTGAAAAAAAATTCTTTTTTTATAAAGAAAACGGCTTCAAACTGATGCAAAAGAAAACAGAAAAAATCTTTTGTCTTGAGGATATAACTTTGAGACTTCGATGAAATCAAGATTCTTCGAAGAAAAAAAAAATCCCAATTTCAGCATCAAAGTTATATCCTCAAGACAAAAGATTTTTTCTGTTTTCTTTTGCATCAGTTTGAAGCCGTTTTCTTTATAAAAAAAGAATTTTTTTTCAATTCTCTAAATTATGTTTTTTTTGGTTAAAATTTGTTCTTCGAAGTAAAGAAATTATTCGGACAAGGCCAGCAAAAGTTTAATTATTGGAAATTTTAATCTTTTTTTGCAATTATTTGTTAAATAGTATTCATAAGTTTCAGGTAAAAATGATGAAACAATTTAAAACTGAATTGACAGACCTAAATTTTATTTTTTTGAGACTTCGATGAAATCAAGATTCTTCGAAGAAAAAAAAAAATCCTAATTTCAGCATCAGAGTTATATCCTTTTGGTAAAGGATTTTTTTCCTTTTCTCTTGCATGAGTTTGAAACCGTTTGCTTTATAAAAAAAGAATTTTTTTTCAATTCTCTAAATTATGTTTTTTTTTGGTTAAAATTTGTTCTTCGAATTAAAGACATTATTTGGACAAGGCCAGCAAAAATTTAATTGTTGGAAATTTTTATTTTTTTTGGAAATAATTTGTTAATTAGTATTGATTAGTTTCAGGTGAAAAAATGAAACAATTTAAAACTCAATTGACGGACCTAAATTTTATTTTTTTGAGACTTCGATGAAATCAAGATTCTTCGAAGAAAAAAAAATCCCAATTTCAGCATCAGAGTTATATCCTCAAGACAAAAGATTTTTTCTGTTTTCTTTTGCATCAGTTTGAAGCCGTTTGCTTTATAAAAAAAGAATTTTTTTTCAATTCTCTAAATTATGTTTTTTTTGGTTAAAATTTGTTCTTCGAATTAAAGAAATTATTCGGACAAGGCCAGCAAAAGTTTAATTATTGGAAATTTTAATGTTTTTTTGCAATTATTTGTTAAATAGTATTCATAAGTTTCAGTTAAAAATGATGAAACAATTTAAAACTGAATTGACAGACCTAAATTTTATTTTTTTGAGACTTCGATGAAATCAAGATTCTTCGAAGAAAAAAAAATCCTAATTTCAGCATCAGAGTTATATCCTTTTGGTAAAGGATTTTTTTCCTTTTCTCTTGCATGAGTTTGAAACCGTTTGCTTTATAAAAAAAAGAATTTTTTTTCAATTCTCTAAATTATGTTTTTTTTTGGTTAAAATTTGTTCTTCGAATTAAATACATTATTCAGACAAGGCCAGCCAAAGTTTAATAACAGTCTGATGAAAGATATTAATATATTTTATTTTAGTTTATAATATATGTAAATACATATATATTTTAATTTTTTGATTATAATTATATTCATTTTATTATAATCATAAATATACTTGGATATATAATTATATTTACATTTACTTGTGAATTATTTATATATTATTTATTTATATTATAAATATATTATTATTTTAAATATTACTATTTTAACTATTATAATTATTTTATTTATTTATATTCATAATTATTTTAAATTTTATTTCTTTTAAATAACCTACTACGTGAGTCAGCGCAGTAAGCAGATTATTTATTTTCTTGACAAACCCGACATCTGCTGAGTTTATTCTGTAAATTATTTCAATTTATCAGACCGCATTCACATCTTATATTTTTTGTATTCCTAGCATCAAAACTCGATTCGATTTTGTTTTCGGTAAAAAAAAATTTCTGAGAAAAGAATAGTTACCTGTGTGGAGGACAAGTTCTATTGAGCATGCGCAGTATAAACGATACTATTCCGCCATTTTGAATGTGTTGCGCAGTGTGACGTTAGTCACGCTATATTTTGGATGTTCCACTTCAAATTTAGCATTCTGATAAAATGAATGTCCATCTTTGCACTTACAATGAACATTTGTAAATGAAGCTTGAGTATTTTAGTTCTGGGGTTTCCTGTCTTAGAAATTTTGTGTGTAAAATGGAGGGAAAAAGGTAATCTTCTGTTTTTGGCAATTTTCATACTTTTTTGATCTTGTCTTTTGTCTTTTTATTAAAATATTCTAATATCTAGTATATTGAGAAGAAATTAACTTTTAATCTTTTCGAAAATATAAATGTACATATGTCATAGAATTTCATACTAATTTGGAAATAACTTTATTAATTTTATTAATTTATTAATTAATAACTTAATTTATTTCAGTGATTTCAATCAAGATAGCAAAGAAAAGATTTGCAAAGATGCTTGTTGTAGAACCATGTGCAGAACAAAGGAGGAAACAATTGCTTACATGAAGATATATGAAGGTGAGTTGATACAAAACCATTAATATCAATAATATAAATAATTCAGCAAATGGTCATTTTTTTGGGAAGTGAAAAATGAATTAGAACATTTTCTTTGTATGATGCAAGGTGAAAATTTAGCATTTATAGGTTATGGTGTTTATAATTAAAAGAAAAATTATACAATATTCACTTTGAATTTTTATTATCATACGCTATGGCTGTATAGAAATATTATACAAATTCGAAGATATTTAAGAAAATTTGGGAACGTAAAAGCTAAAAATTTTTTTTATGATAACATATACAGCAGAGCGACGTGCGTGTAACAAAAATGATAAAAAAAAAAAAAAAGAAAGTTCGCTAAATCAATCGGTTCATTTTTTTCAATTTCAAAAAGTTAATTGTTTTATTTCACGAGATAAACAAGAACAGTTTTTTTAACGTATGTAAATTTAAAAATTAAAATTGTGATTAGAAAACTCTCTTTAAACATACATATACGGGTACAATACTAAAAATATAAATCACGGAAATACACTTAAATTGTTCAGATAATAGTATTTTCAGTGCAACTTCTGTAAACAAACGTTATTTCGTATCACTAGAAACTAATAACAATATTATGGTAATAATAATAATAATAAATAACCTAAAAATGTTTACAATCACAGAGGAGAAATTTAAAATAGTTTCTATTTAAACTTAAAATTAATTGAAAGAAACTTTATTAAAATTTAAAAAATTATTTAACACTGATATGTTATATGTACAAAATATAATATTTCCTTTTTTTGATTCAAAAAAAAGATATTTTCGACTTTTGTTCTTAGAGATACGAATTAAGGTGTGTGTGTATGTAAAATTATTTACAAAGAAGTGCATTAATTTATACTGAAAATCGCGCATGCTTTGGTATTGTTTGAATGTGTATAAATTTACATATGGACACATAATTTATTGCAAAATTTATTATGCAGACATACGTGTGACGCGTTACAACTTATAAACGATTCAACTTACGACAGTGTGAATACTAAAATACTTACAATTTATCAATTACAATGTCAGTGGAACTTTACGTCGTTTACTATTTATGTTATATTTATTACATAATTTCTTGGGCCTGAGTATGTTAAATTACGATTGATTTTTCAGTATCGCATTTAGATTGCATTAAATATAGTCTAAAAAAAATTTTTTTTTTTCATTAAAACTTTTGTGCCACTTTCAAAAATTTTGCTAATAATTTTTTTGGTCTATACAATCTAAATGCAATACTGATATTATTCTTATCTCTAAAATGTACATTTCTTTTCATTTTATATGTACACTTGATACAAGAAGTCTTTTGTCCTTTTACGAAAATGTACAAAAGCTAAAAATTTAATTTTCTTTTTACGATCCCAATTTATTATTTCTTATTATCATTTTATTGATAATATTATCAGGTATAGGTAAAATTTGATAATTGGTTTTTTAAAAAAAAAAATATATATAAAATTTGAAATTAAAATCAACGAATAAATAAAAGCGGATAATCTTATTTATTATACGATTTAAAAAATTAATTTAAGCTCTTGTTTTAATTTGTCGACTGTGGACTGATCATCATTGAATGAGAAAAACAGTCTGTGTCGCGTCTTGTCAATCTATTATTGTATGTACATCGGAGATTGAGGGGACGGCACTATGGACTTCCTGTATCATGGTGTAACGAATCACTGTCACTTTCAAGATAAGTTACATAACTATCTGTACTATCGGGATGTTGGCCCATGTCCAATGCTCCTGGATGATGTGGTCCAGGCGGTGGTAGAGGTCCACCGCCTCCTAAACCTTCATTCATAGGTCCACCAAGCATTCCTGGTGGTGGTAAATGAGGTGGTGGTCCTCCAGGCATATCGTAACCATGCATCTGAAAAAATAAATTTTCATTTTAATATACTTAAAAATTAATTAAAATTTTTTTGTTGCAGAAAAGAAATATATACGTCGTATATGGAAAGTGGTGAAAGGATTTGGAGAGTCGTATTTTGGTAAGTCATATTATATTTTTTAGAAAAAAAAAAAATAATTACTTGTGAAACTAAATGATGAAACGATGGGGCATTGGTATCTAATTCCGTATGTTGAGCAACATAATCATGAAGTTGTTTCCATGGTGCTGGATATGCTTGCACTTCCAAAGGTGTCATTCCTATGGGACTTTCATGTCGTACAGGACTACTGGCAACCATTGGAATTCCATGCATTCCACCAAAACCCAATTTTCGCCCGTCCTGCAACGGAAAATACTTCGTAAAATTAAATTCAATTACTGAAAATTTAAAAACTGTTTCTTTAATTATAATATACTATATATATTTATATCGGAATATAATTTATTGTAAATTTTTTACCTTCTCTTGTTGCATTTGCTGTTTCATTGCTATTGTTTTCTTTTTGTCTTTACATCTCTTATTTTGAAACCACACCCTTATAACACGAGGACTAAGTCCAGTCATTTCAACGAGTTGTTCTTTCATAAGAGCATCGGGCCTTGGATTTTGATTATAACAATTTCTCAATGTATTCAATTGTTTTTCATTAAGTACTGTTCGTACTCTTGTTGGTTTTCCATCTGAACCTCCACCACCTTTATGACCACCAGATCCTCGAGCACTTCCCACAGCTTTATGCGAACCACTTTCTGATTCCGAATCTAGAAAATAAAAATAGCCGTGAAAAAAAAAATCAAAAAAAGGGACATTATAAAAGTTGTTTCCTTGACTCTAGAGATCCAAGTACCATTTTAGTTTCTCTGCCAAGTTGGCCATTGGGTTTTTACTGTTTACCCTCGGTAAAACAGAAGGCTAACCAACCGAATCGAGTAAATGAAATTCAAAGCCTATTTTTACGTCCTAACCAAATAGCGGTCAACGCGAGGTCTATGGGGGGGAAAAAAAAAGAAGAGAAAGAGATAAATAAAACAGGTCGCCGACGCGGAAAGTACCCAAAAAAAAAAAAAAAAGTTTTAGTGAAACACTTGGTAAGTCGGATCTTTATATATATATACGAAATTCGAAATCGAGAATACCAATAAGTTCGACATGTTGGTACTCTCGATGGCATTCTTTTGAGAGTATATGTGTAAAGTGTAGATGAAGAAGCGGCGATTTCAATGGTGACTTTTACCTTTTGATGTTAAGCCGCTTCGTGTCCAACAGAGTACACACCTTGCTCGCTCAGGAAGATATCGAGTGCCTCTATATATACATACAACACACCACAAATCTGGAGTCCAAAAAGATATCTCTCCCCGACGCTGCGTCATCGCGTTATATACCCAAGAGAGACACGATCAACTCGAGATTTTGTTTGCGATAGTGCACTTAAAGAAACGATGATCGGAATCAAATAAAAAAGACAACTAATTATATATTTGCGAAAATACAAGCGTTCGCGGCCTTGGCCACTTCCTTAACATATATATACAAACTACGTTTCTTAATTGACTAATTTATATATCTTTGCTCTAAATTGGTCAACATTTTTACTAATTTCAGTCAATTTATTCTTAATTATTTTCAAATTAAAATTAATTACATTAAAATTAAATTTTATATATCAAAAATAATAAAAAGATTAATCAAAAATTTACTGATTTAAATAATAACACAGAAAATTAAAAAAGCGTTGCAGCTTATTTTAATACCTTTTAATTTTCTGTGAAGTCAAGTTTTAATTTTATTTATATGTTTATAATTGTATAAAAAAATTTATTTGATTCAAATACTCGATTACTCATTACTATTATATCAAATATAAATATTTATTTATTGAACCAAATACAGTTGAACCTCGATTATCCGATAAAACATTTTATCCGAACTTTTTTTTTTGTCTTTCCGAAACATAAAATTTATTTTTATATATTTTTTACATTTTTAAAATTTCATTATTCAAATTTCTCTAAAAAAAAGAAAAACGAAAAGTTTCAATTTTCCAAAGCAAAAATAAAATTTATTTTAAAGAAATCTTAATAAAATCGTTTTTTTTTTTATTTTATTAATGTAATTTATATCTTAATTATTATTTAATATATAAATTACGGCGCGTTCATTAAAATAACTATTATTACTATTATATATATATATATTTAATATAACTGTTGCAAAATGATTAAAAAAAAATTATTTTAATCTTTTTTTGATACAATTACTTATAAAGATGCACATTTAAACAATTATTAATTTAATTATTTGAGGTCAAATTTTTTTTCCGCGCCGCAATTGAAAATTTTTTAATATTTCCATATATAGGCTCCAATTTCTTCAAAAATACGCACACGTAATTTTGGTCACCGAAATTGATACAAACGCGCCGCAATAGATAATTACGGTATCAGTTTTAATTTCTCATATTTGTTTAAATAATCGATTTTTATAAAGTTAAATTTTTTTTTGAATACAATATCTAAATAACATAAGCTTTTAGTTTAATAAGTCTTAAATTGAGTTTATACAATAGAAATGTTGAATTTTCTATTTCAAAGGTGTTTTGATTCGAATCGCGCCGCAATTAGTGCATTTACCCTAAATATTTATGAAAATTTAAATTATTATATTAAATTAAATATATAGTTTAACTGTGACATTGTTTTACATTAATTATATAAAAACATTTGAAATTTCTATTATTCGAACTCGTATAGGTTATATAGTTCGGATAATCGAGGTCCCACTGTAATTTTTATTTGAAATCAATTAAATGACAAAGACACAACGTTTATATGATAAACGATTTTTAAAGAAATAATTTTTTAAAATGAAAAATTCTTTAATTTTTTGTCTAAAAAATATTTTTTTATAATTTGTTGATTAATGCGAAAACAACAAGAAATATATTTTAGACGAAAAATTATAGAATTTTTCATTTTAAAAACACTGTATAAAAAGGTATTAATTTAATACCGACTTCAGGTACTAAATTGTCATTTGTTTCTAATTTGATACCTAAAATCGGTACTGTTTTAGTACTTTCTTTTTACAGTGAAATTATTTCTTTAAAAATCATTTATCATAAATGTTGCGTACTTCGTATTAAATGGTATATATTTATTTCAAATACAAAAATTATTGGTTTAAATATATAATTTATTTAATTTAAATAAAAATTATTAGTTTCAAGTAAATATTTATTTGTTAATAGTCATCAATAATAATATTTGAATCAAATAAATTTTTTTTTTTAAGTTACTAAAAATTATACTTTTTCAATTGAAGAACAAATTTGAATTGAGTGGAAATTAAATTAAACTTTTTTTTTTTTTAGAATCAATTGTATTTGATTTTGTTATTCTTTTATGAGGAAAAAGATTAAAAATGAAGAATATATGAGAATTCTTGGAATTTGTTTGGAGAAGGCCCCGCACGTTATATTATCGTCTTCGCATCTACTTGAATGAAGAAAGAGATAATCTTTTAGTTCTTGATAGCTGATCGTTAAGGTGGATAATGCGTGCGGTGGCTTGATCGTCACGTTAACTTAAAGGATTTCTTCCTAATGAGAAATAGTAAAAGAAAAAAAAGTCGTGCGTCGCTGTGTGCCACAGTAGTTGGCAGGATGGTGTTACATTTGACACCTTCTCCCCTTAAGATGGGTAAAGGACCCGTCAAACCACTACTGTCGACAACGTGTGTTGGAACCAGTCTGAATTTTATGTGTCAGGCGTTCGTGCGTCCTTATATATATATATATGTTTCGGTATGTGTGTGGTATAGTGATTTCACTGCCAAATTATAATACCAAAACTGTCAGTTGCGTTTCAGTTTAGCGGCTACCGAATGTTGCCGAGATATATATTAACAGAATCCTAAAGAACTTGTTTATTGGAAAAATTTACACAGAACGCATATATGTTATTGAGAAATGATATTTTTGTATAAACAAAGTTAAATTATGAAATTACCTTTTCGGGATTATTATATTAAATTGAAATCACATTTTTGTTTTGGTAATATGAGAAAAGACTATAAAGTATATAAAATTGCCCTATTTTACAATATCTTTTGTTGAAATAGGCGACTTCCGTTTAAAAGCATTGAATAATTGATGCATATGAGACTTTGACATATTAAAACCATGTTTCCTAATTACAGTGTGGACATTTCCCTTGTCTCTTGATGCCTAAATTATTCAAAAACACGTGACCGGATTCACTTTAAGCTTCCAAAATCCATGAGTTAGTATAAGGGACGATGGTCAAACTTGAAGGGTTCTAATATTTCAATTATCAACACCTGATGATTATACTCGTTAATCTTAACACAACACAAGGGTCCTTTGTGTCGAGCTTTGTGTATATATAATATTTACACATACGAAATTCGTCGAGAGCCATTTTACTTCTAATACCCCCCGGTCAATTTTTGCTGCAGGATTATAATAAAAATTTTCATTTTGCTATATATTTTATGAATATTACAAATATTGGTAAATTTTGTCACTCGAGGATTCGATGATCATCAAAATTTTTTTATAGGAATTAGTAGGTTTTCTTCAAAAAGTTTATTTTCTCTTGGGCTAAATTTTTTTTATATATAGAAAACTCACCAGACATGGATCCATCATTTGGATGCAGATGATGATTATTATTGGTGAGAGTTGCATTATTATTGTTTTCATTTCCTGTGACACCACCGCTGGCAGTACACAATTTTTCCCCTTCCAAAACATCGTGATCGTGCCTACAAAAAAGTCCATCGTGCCGTAACGCAAACTCATCTCCAGGAACAAGTTGCCTCATACAGGCTGAACATCGAAAACAATCGATGTGATAAATTTTACTTTTCGCCCTCATAACAAAGTCATTTTTACTAAAGGACTGACTGCATTTATCACACTTGGTACCAAATAATCTGTAACAAAGAATTATATTTATATAATAGAAAAAAGAAATTCTCATTGAGAAAAAGAAAAATTCGTGATTTTAAAATTATATAAATAAAAAGCTTATAAAATCGCGTTTATTAAATATTAAATCTATGAGAGATTGAAATATATTTTATAATAGTATATTTTGCAATTCATAAACGGGTCAGAACACCCACGTGGTGCTAAGAAAAAGTCGCGCTCAATGGTCCTTTTTAACGTGTTGGACTGAATCTGACAGGAACAACAAACTCGCTCACGTCGTGTCGTTTTGGATTTGTTTCTTTTTTTTTTTTTTTTTTCTTCATCTCGCGCGCTTAACAACTTTGGAATTTTAACCGGATATGCGCGTCGAGTTTCTCTCGTCTGAATCTTTCCGACATTGATGGATCAAATCAAATAAACATTACGTCAAAAATGTTTGCACAATGACCTTTTTTTTTACTCGCGCATATTAGAAAAAAATAAATCATTTTTGTTTTGCATATAATAAAACAAAAAAGAAAAAAAATTTCAATTTTTTAATTAAATAAAAATTATAAATCTTACCTAACATAATCACGTTTGCAATAAGTTTTGCCATCACGAACAAAACAAGTGCAACTTTCATCTAGAAATTGTTGACATTCAGCGCATTTTAAACACGCGGCGTGCCATTCAAGATCGGGTGCCACCCTTAAAATCCATTGATCGTGAATTCGACCTCCACAACCAACGCATAATGAACTTCTGCTCTCTGAAAATTAAAAAATATTTAATTAGACTTTCATTATAATTTCTAAATTTTCATAAAATAGAAAATATTAATTATATATAGGATCTATAAAACTTTGTTGCATGAAGCATGAAAACACACCTTTTATTTTTACAAATTATTAAAGAATTTGTACAATTTCCTGTACAGGATTTTTAATGAATTCTCATAAAGAGAAAGAGAGTGAGTCATATATGAATTAGTTTACATTTATGTATATCCACATCTGATTCGAATAATCTTGGACTTTAAAGAGCGGTTAAAAAATTATCTCCTATACAATTGAGCAGGGATTCAAAATTCTTGATCTATAAGTGCGATAAATCTGCTTTGGTGTTTAATTAATGATAATGGGTTTCTATCCTTAAAGGAGGGCAAGATTTTACCGACAAAGTAAAAATGTTACATGTGCACGTGTACCTATCTACAAGTACACGATGTATATAGATAAAATCAATGATTCTCAGTAAAAAGAAAGAAAATTGTGATATAGATCTTTATAATTTAATAGTTCATATGTTATTTCATAAACACACAATTAACACTTTTTATAAAAATGCTATTAAAAGAAAGGTATATAATAGCATCTGCTAAAAGAAAATTCGGACCTTTGAGAGAAAAATGCTCATTTCGGAAAAAGAATACAATAAAATCAAAATCATTTTTTTGGGTATGTGTATTATAAATTATTATTATAACCCCATTGTTTCATTATTTAGTAAAACAAGTATACTCAGAGAAACAATTGGTTGGGATTACCATTTATTTAGTTTTGCTAATTTATATTAGTTACTGTTACCATTTAGTTAGTCAGCCTAACCATTTCGTTAGTAAGGTATAACTAATTCAATAGTTATTCCAACAAACTAATTAATTAAACTATAACTAATAAAACATAGTTATGCCAACCAATAAAAATAATAACCACAATTAATAAATTAGCAGCAGTATATAGTTTACAAACTAAAAATGTTAACCCCAACCAATATTTTCTCTCAGTGTATATTATAATTATAAATTTTTCATTATTCAAACGGTAAAATTATAAAAATTATTCCACATCAGTATAACGTGCTTTCATAAAAGAGAAATTCGTTACTCTAATCAATAGGAGTTATGAACAGAAAAAAAAAATGATAATAAGTGTACAATCTTTTTTTTTATCTGTGAAAGCTGAATTAAATCATGCAAACATTGCTGGCTAAGGTACTACGCTAAATCCCCCCCCCTCTCTCTCTCTCTCTTTCTCTCTTTGTGTTACTCTCCCTCCTGATTTTTTTATATATATATTTTTTTTTTTTTTTTAAACGCAAGTGAGAAAGAGGATCACGGGGCGTCCACATGGGCGGTACTTTCAAGACCATTCAGCACATTCAGGGTTTCCAGTCTCCGCCCAGTAAACTATTCCGGAACTGGAACTCTCATGCTTAGCATGCGGCGCCAGCGCGTTGCTGTACAATATTCCGAACGCGTAAACGTTATTTCTGCGCGCTCAACAAAAACAAAAAAAAAAAAAAAAGTTTTGCGACATTCGTTTTTTTCAATCATCTCAAGAGTATAGACGAAAAAAAAATAGAATTTTTTTTTTTTCTTTTTGAAATCCCCTTGGAGATTAGACGCGTATCAGAGACGTGAAAATGAGAAGAAAAATATGGAGTGCGAGGTTCAAGGTCACGGAAAATGCAATTTACCTAACTTCCAATGGAAATGCGGTTTTAAGGTTGGAATTTTTAATATATATATGCGATCCTTTAAGATTTTTTGCATGCGCAAAAAACAGGCGTTTACGTTTTATAGATATACGAAACATAACCTCTAAATGTATATATGTATTTTACGAAGGTGAAAAGACACTAAAAAGTAGACATAACCTCCAAATTGTAGATACTTTTTACGAAGATGAAAAGACGTTAACAAGAAGTACATAACCTCTAAATGTACGTATATTTTACGAAGATGCCAGAGACAGTAAGAAGAATAAACATAACCTCCAAATGGTACGTATGAAGATGAAAAGACACTAAAAAGTAAACATAATCTCTAAATTATGTATTCTATACAAAGATGAAAAGACACCGAAAAGGGTTACATTGTACTAACGCTGTAATAAGGAATTTCCTTTTTAAAAAAGTTTTTTTAAAATGAAGAGAAACTCCGAGTTCGGAACTTATGTATATTTATGATCGTATATAATGAGAAATCCACATCGTTTTTGAAATGAAGATCGGAACAAGATATGGTAGCTTCAAATTTGTTTCTGATGCTTAAAAGATGTCTTAATATACATAAACTGTCGACCTTTTATAAAGGATCGTGCGATCAGCGTGAAAATTTTTAACGCCAGGAAGAAGAAGAAGAAGAAGAAGGTAAAGAGGATTAAAGGTGAATCGGAGATGCGTCCGAGTTTGGAATCGTGATACAAGGACAGGAGTCAAAGGCAAGAGCAAGGTCGGCTTGGATCAAAGAGGATATCGAACCAGAGAGTGTTGGCGGCGTCCCATTAGCTTCCAGCATCCAGCAACGCGACAACCACCTTGCCGCATATAGTGCGAGTATATGGTTGTATAACGTTTGAGATTTCAGACCCAACTCGAAGTACAAGAATCAAGTTCGTGCTGACCAAACAAGGATAAATGTGAAGAAAATCAAATATCGAAAAAGTGAATCTTTTTGAAAATTTCTTTTTTCAAAAATTCAAATTAATTTCATAAAACTTTTTTTTTTTTAAATAAACCGCATTTAGTTTTTTACGCAAATGAATATTCTAGTGTACCAAAAAGAATAAATTAAAATAAAAAATTCAAGCAGGTAAAACATAATGGAAATGGAAAAAATTTATAGATATCAAAGTAAACAATTTGCAAAAGTGAAGTTTATATTTATTATTTTGTTAGCTATGTGGTAGTGTGTGCGCGTATATATATATAGAGCTTCGCGTCTGGTTTTCAAAGAATGACCTCATAAAATACTAACCACTATACGATTATAATTTTTTGTGACCAGAAAAGGATCTGTACGATTCGTTTTTTTGCCTATATCTTGAGAGTCTAAAAACAGACATCAAAAGGAAATAAATAATTGTCCCATAAAAAAATTACACGTTCTTTATTAGTCAAGATAACGCTGTGTTTTTTATATATTCTGTTTTATAAAATCTGGTATAATTATATTTTTAGTCAATTAATTATAATTCGACATTGACAAGTCTAGTGTATATTTATAATTTACCTTGTAATATATTTAAATTCTTTAGTGAATATTCTATATTGTTAATTATAATATTAATTATTTTGTCAAATAATATTTTAAAAATATAAATATAATTTTGTGGTGAAAAATTTGTTAGTTTGGTAAATTAATTTATATGTTTGAAAAATATATATATATTTCGCCGCGGGTGTATTGAACTTGAATTAAAGAGTGTTTGTGTTTTGAAAATTTTATATATATGTCGGTGACAAACTATTAAAATTTTATTCTGCAACACGACTATAAGTTTCGAAAATAGTATCGGACTAATGTTTCCATCAGTGTGTCGTATATATTCTTTTTACGATTTTCTCTGTGGCGCCGGAGCCACTAAAGCATCAACATTTTATTAGCTGTCACCACTTTGGTGTGACAGATCACCACACGATAACAATATATACACACATGAAACATTTTTTTTTTTTAAACTATCAATTGCCACTGATTTATATATTCATTAATATATAAAATATTAATGTTAAAATAACTAATTTTTTGTTTCAGGTTCAAGTTTAATTATGTGATTCCAAAGATATAAGCCGCGCGATTGGACGATATGATAAAATCCTGAAAAACTAATTGGGTAAGTCCTTTTTTTAAATGAATATTTAGGATCGTGTATGCGTAGTCTTAACTTTACCCTAATTATCTTATGGGCTTTTTTTAAATTACGTTAAAAAGTATATGTAAGACTGAATCGTAAAATAATATTGATCAGTTAAAAATAAGTATATATACAAGATGCTGAATAATTCTGATAAATTAATGAATTGCCTTGCATTTTTCAAATAAGAAAAATGAAATCTGTGCAGGTAAAAATGTATAAAAAACGTCGAAGTTAATTATAAATTTCATGCAGTAGATTTTATCGTAAATCGCCTCATTCTGAATTTTATCAGATTTTTTTGATTCTCAATTATATATATATATGTATTTTATTTTGATCACAAACATATGTCGCGCATATATATATATGTGACGTTTTATGGTTACAGAGACCTATCGCAATTAGGCTCATTTTTCCGTGTACGTGTAAGAAAAAATAAGCCTAATGATTCCTTTTACATCCGTGGAATGTGAAATTTATATTTCGGAAGCGTTCAAATTTGTAAACTAAAAGTATACTTAATCGATGATTTTAAACCTAAATAACGCAATCAACCGTCTTGATTTCGGTATGAAAAGAGATTGATCTTGCGAGAGTTGCGGGTTAAAACAGGATCCGTATCTCCTCATATAATAACCGGCGCGGCTCCGATCAAGTTGAGAGGCAGCGGAACATGAGAAAAAGACAGACGGATGTAGTAAAACGAAAGAGAAGGAGACACCTTAGAGCAGGGCCGTCGTCTGACTTTTAAAGTTTTAAAATAAATGTTATCTCATATTAGCAAGTCTAATTTCGGTTGATAAAAATGTTTCATCTATATGAGAAGAGGAGACCAAAAAAAAAGAATCTCGGAAAACAAATAAAGTGAAAGGGCAAAATCATTTAAAATATATGTAAAATTTATCTTTGATAGATGAGAGTCGAAAATTTTCTTATCTATGTCGAATTATTTTTCGGCAACATTCTTTAGAAAGAATCAGAGACAAACACAATCGAAACAAAAGTTAAAATAAACTTTTGTATTTTATTTAAAATAATTATCAAGTGCAGGACAATTTAATTTTTGATTTGAATAAAAATTATAGAAGTTTACAGTATACTGAAACATAAACCTATATAGTTGTCTTTTTATCAGAAAGTTTTAATTTTCGAGTATATATATAATAATGAATTTCTAATTATATGGTTAATTTGGAAATAATTTTTGAAAAAAAAAATGTAATTTACCGCAAAATAAAATGCGATATGTTTTCTATTGAAAATACGTCCCTGGTTTTTGGAGTAGCGAACGAGGGTGGCAAACGGCGCCGGACCGCGTGTCCTGGATGTCTGGTTGGCAGTTCAGAGGCGCCGACCGGGTGTCCCACGCGTTCGTTTGGTATTTCATTAACACCTCTGCTAATTATTTCCCTTTTTTGTCATCTTTAAATATCATTGGCTAGTCCCAAGAATGCCCTCTACACCTATGAAGTTCTTTAGCGGTCGCACATTTTCTGCAATACCCCCACAACCATCCGTTTATGTATATTTTGTACTTTTCTTCTATTTTTTTCATTTATATATAAAATATCCCTACAATTTTATTGAAAGAGACTTTTTCAGGAATTCAGTTTCTTGATCTTTCTAATTAATATCTTTGCTTGACAAATTTTTTTTTTTTATTTCTTTAACTCCGATATACTCAGGACAATAATTATCATTTTAAATAATTAATTCGTTTATTTATATATTTGTTCCTCTTCTTGAAGGTAACAACATTTTGCAGTGAAAATTTAAAGAGAATTGATCTAAAATAAAGAAATTATCTTTATAAGAAATGGAAAAAGTTGATGAGAAAGAATATAGGACTATATATAGGGGAAATGATAAGGAGAATGTGAGAGGAATAAGTATATAGGATTTCTATGTGATGCAAACTAGGATGTTGAGAAGATGAGACGCGTCCATCCGTATTCTCCGTCGCGGCGGGCAAGATATCTCGACACACTAAATTTAGGATGTATTCTTAAATGAACGAAAGACCGTCCTTAGATATCCCGGTAAAATTTATGTAGGTGTTGGCCGTGGCTTTTATCAGCAACCGGCATTCCTCAGCGTTCACCCGGCGCCCCGACGTCGCCGATGAGCAGGTTCTAATTCGTATGTGATTCTGACTATATAGTGACTCAGTTTCTCTATAAAAGCCGGTTCATTCGCGCCAAAAAATAAGAGACCTCAAAGGGGGTTGTGATTTCAATTTCATCTGAATTAGAGACAAAGAAGCTCAAATTGAAATCCATAAATTAATATCATCTTTCTGATATCTTTCATCTATACTTCGTCTGATGCACTGAAAAAAGGGTTTGGTATTAACAACCAAACGTTTGTTTGGTATTTAAGCAACCAAAATTTTTTTGTTGAATAAACAAAATTTTAATTGTCATTTGTCTTAATCAAAATTTGTTTGACACAACCAAAATTAGAAAAAAAGGATTTTTGTTGTCCTAACTAAAGTTTGATTGGGACAATCAAAATTTTGTTGATTCAACAAAAAAATTTTGGTTTCTTAAATACCAACCAAATGTTTGGTTGTTAATGCCAAACCTTTTTTCAGTATGTGGTTCAGTTGAGCGTACAGCAGAATTATATAAATATAGTATAGCAATCGTTTTATTTATTTATTCAAAAGAAAAAGAATTTACTAATTAAAAATTTTTATTTTCTTCTTTGGAAAATATTATTAATCTCAAAGCTATGCAAAAATTCAGTTCAGACTTCGATTTTAAATCACAATTCTTCTTCTGATGTATATGAAAATTCGGTTTAGGAATCCCTAGATTAGAAATTCCTCACCTTGAATCAGTGCATAATTTTCTTTTGTTAATTATACACAATTTACATTACAAATAAAGTCAATTTTTTAAAAAGTCTTTTTGAAAAAGATAATTATGCTTTGATCTGTTTAGTAAAAATGTTGTATACTTTTATTATTAATTTAATATTATTAATCTATAAGTAAAATAATATTTAAATTAAAAATTATAATTTGAAAGATCATTTTAAATGTGACAAAGCAATTTTGAAATTTTATTATCTTTCGCTACCTGCATCCCCTAGCTGTATACTTATATGTTTACATTCAAATACAAATAGCAGGTTATACCTTTAAGGTCATAACAAAATCTGGCTTGAAAATCCCATATATATATAATTCAATCATAGTTGCAATTCGCCTATTGACCCGTTCAGTTAATAATCTCTTTTATTTTCTATTTGCAGATTTGAACGGCAGTGCTCGAATTTTATTAATTTGCGAAAATTTTAGGTTTTAGTTATAATTTTTTATTCCGGGAGTGTTCGAAATTCTTAAAACCGCGATCGCTTAAATATCTGATGTTTAAGAAAAGTGTTTTCTATTTTAATTTAAGGCTTCAAAAGTGTTCCAAATATTTTTAAAATTTTAGGTTTTAGTAAATTTTTTATCCCGGGAGTGTTTGAAATTCTTTAAAATCGCGTTATTCGAAAATCTCGTGTATTTGCAGCGGATCTCTGATGCATCGATTGCAGACTATACATAAGGTTAGAAATATATATATTTTTATTAACAATAAATTATTATTCTATTAACAAATTTAAAAATGTTACATTAATTTTTTTTTATTAAATGGTTAATACATCATTTTAAAGCTTATAGGAAATTATTTTTTTAAAAACATTAATTAGATTTTAATAGATTATTTTTAATAAAATAGTGTTTTAAAAGTGATTTACAGATAATTTTTTGTGTGTAACATTTTTTAAAAAATATTAATTGTCCCTCCTAGACTAATTAATTATTTTTTTGTGCAAAATAAATTAGTAATGAATCGTTTAATGATGTATATGTATATTATAATGTGCGGTGCATAAAATATTCACATTATGATTGAATGATAATTGAACTATATAATATTATCCGCAATTGCGCGCTTTTTATGACAGGAAGAAATAGAGAAATTCAAATAAAAAACTATCAAAGAATATAATTAAATTAATTATATTTAACTTATATAATAATATATAATTGAATTAAAGAATAAATTGGAATAATTTTGTTTTCATTTAATATTTGAATTTTCCATGAGAGATTATATATATAATATTCCAAAGTGATTGACATAAATTTTGTTTTAATGAAATTGCATATATGATCTCTCGGTATATATAAATAAATATATATATATGTATATACATATGGGTTTAAATACGCGAGGGAATGAAATATCTATATTTATTTTATAAAATTTTGAATTCATGTATAATTTTTTGGTAAAAAATCTATGAATTAAAGCGATTCTCAGTTGTAAATCGCAAATTAAAGACGCATTCTTAACTAACCCGAGAGTCCTGGCAAGATGCCAATTAGCAGTTTCACCTTATCTTTTGACGACGCAGTGCCATACGTTAGGCGCACCGCAGTCTGTCACACTAATGATTTTCCACTGATTGTATATACCCACACGATTCTGCAGACCAATTTTTTTTTATGTTGGTACTCATTACTCGATTAGAATAACATTTTCAATTCATATATATAAAACGGGTGAATTACTGTTTTGTTATTGAAATACACCATCAGGGTTATCTATATTTTAGCTTCAGTATATGAAACCTTTTTAAGAATAAGTGCTCGAAGTAACAATTTATAAAAGCAATTTATAGATTACAAAGGGATATATAATCGTAGAATGGAAAAATTGTCCTTTAGAACGAATTATTAGTTGGCATTTGCAATCAAAAACTGTTTTTTTTTTTGCATTTGAGATGATTTCAATGTTATGGTTTTTTATTTGGCACAAATTGAACTCAGTAAATCGTACACCTGGTTCGACCAGATGCAGGTTCTTCATATGTACTTTCTAGTATCAGTATCGCCGAAGTTGGATTCGAAGGTTATATATATAAACGTTTTCAATTTATTCGCTCGTTTGTACAACTAATGGGACAATCAATATTTTTCAATGATTCAAGAAATCCATTTTTCGATGCATTTTATACATTTATTTTTTATCTTTATAATTTCTGGAAATTTTGTTTTCTAATTAATTAGAAGATTTTCGATTATAGTTATTATTTCGTAAAAAATGAAATTTGATATAATAGAAATCCATTTTCTATGTGTCAGAAAGGTTTGACTCGTCTAAATTTATTTATAGCTTCATCATAATATATATTTTGTATCTTTCTCATTATATATATATGACGTTTATTGGTCGAATAAAGTAATTTGAAATTAGTAACGGATAATTGTCAAAATTAGCTGGATGAATTCAGTTCTATTTAGGCATTTGAGAGGTGATGACAGGAAACAGGTCCTCTGTCAACCCAGGGGGTAGAGCGGATGAATCTGTCTTTTTGGTTAGCGCCAGTAACATTGGATTCATCGTAAGGACCGAAAAAAAATTCAGAAGGCGCCCGGCCGGCTGCAACTTCTACTGGCGTGACGATTGTAAACGGAGGCTGGACACGATCCCTGGCGCCAACATTATTTACACACTCTGAATGAATATCCATACCTAGCGTTTTGTCCTCGGCATGATATACCTAAACTTGAAAATTCTAAACTCGGTAAATTCTCAAAAAAATTAACTTAACCATTTTTGAAGAATTTATTTTAAAAATAAGAATAAATCCCAATTTAGAATTCTTATTGAATATTATAATTTTAAGATTAAAAGTGGTATACATTAAATTAACAATACCGGGTTTGCTGAGGCCAAATAGAAAATTGGATTTGCCTCGAAAATATGTACATATATAAATTATTGGTATTATTAAGATAGTGGAGTCATTTTATTTAAAAAATATGAAAGTGTAAACAAAGTTTTGTTTGGAATTGCTTCTGATGTCGTAAATCACAAAAAAAACTACCTGAGGTTATAAACTCCTTTTTGACGACATCCGTCTACAAATGTCTTTAAATTATGTCAGAGAAAATCTCAAAGATGGTGAACAATAGATATAGAGACGTTTATTTGCTATTCTCTCTCTAGTTTTTGCTGTTTGAAATTTTTTTTATGAAAATCAAATAAGGTTTTCTGTTTTGGAAAGGAATTTTTGATTAAAAAGTTAATTGTAAGAATTTTTATTTCTTAAGTCAAATGCGTTATAATTTCTGTGACATATTATGAAATGAAACTGAACTGATGTAGGAATTTATTTTAATTTGTTTCGATTTTTTAAGAAGCAATTTCCTGATGTTGTCGGTATTCGTTTTTTGAGAGTGTATAGGGAGGTTCGTAAACAAAAATATCCACCTAATAGAAATAAGACCTTAGGCCTAATTCAATTGCAGGCCGCCGCTTCGCAAACACTCATGATAATTCAATCAAGCTCAGCCTATGGTTAGAAACTACTACTCTCCATCAAGAGCCCCCCCTCAGATAAGTTTAGATCACACACAGGGACTGGGATATATGTTATGCTCTTCTAAACGTCGCAGTGCATTGACAAAGAGGGGGATACGCGCACAGTTCTTATAATCCTCGTACATGACAACATCTGCACTATAATCGGCTGATGATTTCTATCCAGAATCCCTTACTCTTCATTTTGGGGTTGGCCTCTCTCTCTCTCTCTAGTCAGCCAAAAAGTAAATCAATCCCCTGTCCGCTCGTTACCACCCTCTATTCCCATATTGCCTCATTCGATGACCCTCGTTTCTCAGTTTTTGGTTGCAGCGTGCCACTTTACCCGATTAAACATGTTTTTGCGTGAATTATCGTCGGAATTTATATATATATATATAGGAAAAGTAATGATTCGAGGCAAAACTTATAGGAATCATCCGAAGATAAAAGGTTTAATCTCATGGAAAAGGTTTAATATATCAAGATTCTTGTTGCGGGCCATTTTCACGGACCAGCGAATCAAATTATATATCAAACGATAGATTATTCGATTAGTTCGCCTTTTATAAAAAGAGTAAATACACTGTAAAAAGAAGGTACTAAAACAGTACCAATTTTAGGTATCAAAATAGAACCAAATAACAATTTAGTACCTAAAATCGGTATTAAATTAATACCTTTCGTTTTACAGTGTAGTAATTTGCATTTTTTATATCGAATGTTTTTATGACAAAAGAAGAACTTTTTTTAAATTTAAATATACAATTTGTGAAACCTAACCTAAAAAAGTAGTAATAGGCCTTAAGCAGAATGAAATCTTTAAACGTAAATCTTAAGCTTTTACATGAGAGAGAAAAGGATAGAAATATCTTTTGTCCTTTTCTCTCTCATGTAAAAAGCTTAAGATTTACGATTAGAGATTTCATTCTGCATTGGCCTAATACTATATATCAGTGAGTTACCGACCGAGTATTCAGTAATACTACAGAATACTTAGTCGGTAATCAAATTTGATTGGATTTGAATCATTTATAGCGAATCAAAATTTGTATTTTGTCAGAAAAGAAAAAAAACAAAGCAAAAATTGAATGTTGGTTAGAAATTTTTTTTTTGAAATTTTGAATTATTATTCAAAGGCTGTGCGAGTATCTATCCAGATTTTGTCACTAATATGTAAATTTGATTTAAGAAATTATTGAATTAGGTAATATTAGTGTGTACTTATGTGCCTAATAGGATTGGCTATTTGCTCTTAGCTAAGAGAGCAGCAAACAAAGATAAGAAAAATACATTTGAATATAAATTCTATATATATATTCTTTAAAAACGAAATTTATAAATCTAAATTTATCCAATTGTCACAAAGAGTATATATATATTCTTAGACTGATCAAATGTTCAATGAAGTTTTTCAGTAAAATATATACATCAATAGATATTCAATTTTCATTAGTTTATTATTAGAAAACTGTATTTGGTTATATATATATAATAAATAAACTATCGCGACAAAAAGAATTTTCTTCATTAAGTTAAAAATATAATAGCTATATAAACATTATCAGTTATACAGCTAGTACTTCATTGTTACATGCCTTTTCAATAATCTTTACACCTGTGCATTAATTGTTATGAATTTATTATTATCCAACAAAGTGCTGTTAAAACACTTTCAAAGCATATTTATGTTCTTTTTATCAATTTGAAATATGAAACAGAACTTTTTACATTATTAAACACAATAATATCTTTATTATATATCTATATAGATAATAATAGTATAAAGGGACGGCACGAAAGTGTATTTTGCACCATATATATATCCTCTAATAGCTCTTATGTCAGGTGAACATTTTTCACGTGAATGGATTTATAAATTATTGTGAAAACCAATATACATTCTATCTCGTGAAAATTTTACAGATAATCCATGAGAATAATACACATATTCTTATAATGATCATACAAAAAGACGTTGTTTTATAATTGTTTTTATTCTTTCCGTATTTTAAACATGCACGAGAAATATTTTGTCTGATATTCTTGCTGAAAGTTTTGTAGAAAATTTTCAAAAGAAAAAAACAAAAATGAAACAAAGGAAATTTGTTATATATATATATATTATATGTTATGACCTTTTACACAAGAATGTTATCAAAATTTATTGTGCAGCTGTATATAGTTCCCACAGAAAACCTATGCGCAGAGTATTAAAATTTAAAGCATGTCAAGTAAATTTTACAAAGCTTGCAGAGGAAAACTTTCTGCAATCTATAGACATTTCCTATTTGTTAAAAATTTGCCCCAAACTTATTGTGAAAACTTTCGAATGAGCCAAAGAAAACTTATGGTAAAATTTTATATCGGAACTATAATTTAAATCCATTGGAAAAGCAGTAATTTTTGATCGATTAGTTTCTCGCACTTCCATCCGCTTTAATTAAAATGAGATTTCTTATTGGATTTTTAAAAAATTCATTATTATTAAATATTCATAGTGCAAAATGTGCTCAATGATCATTATATATACAGTTATTGCTCCAATATTTTCGTTAACTAATTTTAGTTGTTTGATGTGTTTAAAAGTCATAACAAGCCTTCCATTGATATAAATTAAGTTGTGATTAACATAATTTTAATCTCTTAAAGCACCTGAACTTGCAGAAATATATTACAGCAACAACATTAATTTAAATTTTGAATATTGATAAGCAATGTACCAAAAATAATGCTGATTTTACTGTCAACATTACTGCAATTTCAGGTCCTTGCATTTTAAGGTATAAATATTTTTAAAATCTTTGCCACACTGAAGAATTTTTAAAATTCAATACATACTTTGAGATAAGAGATCTCCAGGCTCATCTTTGAGATTAACAGGCGAAATCTTCAGGGACCTTGGAGGGCCCTGAAGCACGAGAGGCCCGGGCCCTCCGCCAGTGCCCGGTCGTTGCATCACGCTCAGGCCCCCTATTTCGATAGCTCTTTCGTCCCTGCGCACTCCACACGTTAACTTTCGAGCAATCTTGACTGATTCTTTTCCCCGTCGGAAGAGCCACCCTTTAAATTTCTCTACTTTTTCCGCCAATATTATAATTCCAGTAGCCGTGGATCACTGTCGTTATTAAAATATCCTTCCAATAAAATTTCACCAGCTATTTATAATTTTAACAAATCACCTTATCACTTTAAATTCATTTCCTCCGTTATTATACATATATATATGATTATTCGAAAAATCTCACATTCACTATTTTAATAATCTATCCAAAAATAAACACCAAACAAACGAATAAATATACATAGTCACTGTTAATAAATCACAAATAATGATTCCACGTTTCTGTTGTCATAATCCTGGTTTGTTTGAAAAATATTTCTTTGCACTTTATTAAATTTCAACTATTTTGTTACTTAATTTTCTTTTTGAACTTACATCAAAGAGATGTTCATCATTTATTTGTTTTTATAGCTCCTGTTTCTTTTTTTTTTTTGCCTCTCTTCTATCTTCCTCCATATCCTCTCTTCTGCTCCTCGCGATATTCTAATCTATTCCATATGTGTTCTAAAATCACACACGCAGGGGTGGGGGGAGGGGATAAATTTTTGTGACACTTATATGTATATACGAAGAGAGTAAGAGAGGAGTGGAGAGAGGTGAGAGACAAAACGCAAACAACCCCAACGAAACAGTCGGCGCGGGGCCCTAAGAGGCACTGACTGCTTGGTTAGGTTTTTCACGTTAAGGCTAGCTATAGCTCTCGCATAGCACACCCATCCTAACAGTGTTGGTCCCCACCTTCAGCTAAAACCCCCCCACCCCTCCTTTTGATTCCAACACCCTTGTCCACATCCATTCCACCGTCGGCGTCGCGTTCCTGCCTCCACGCCTCCACGGATCCCCCATTGGATCCGTGGGGAGATCCGCTAACAAAATGGCCGACACCCTAATCGATTCTACCTCCACCTCCAGATCAACCTACTCCAGCACCCTCCGTCCTCAGCGACTCCACGGCAACCACACACCACCACTCGGTACTCTCTCTCTCTCTCTCTCTTCATGAGTAACTTTTACCCCCCGCTAACTCCCGGTGCCACGCTGTGGTGATTCGATTCCTGAGGATTTTGCCTCTGATGCTGGAAATATATATACCTAAATATGCGAGGACTAAGGAAATTTAGAAATTATATTATGCTCTTCTTTGTTTGTCATCAATTCGATGGCAATATTTCGAAATTGTTTAGGAAAAATTATATCATTATTGTAAAAATGAGGGATCTAAAAATTCGTACTATACTATGCCCTCTATAATCACTAAATTTGAATCATCAGTGAGATTTCACTGATGAAATATATATAGTTGGGATTTAGAAACCGAATTACTTCAGTATTTCCACCGGAATTCTGTCTTCACTTAAAAATTAGTAAAATTCTTTTCTGATTGAAGCAGTCAAATCTGTTTTACCGATTAATGATAATGCAGTTTAAATCATGTAATAATTCTACTAATTTTCAGTGAAATGTGTGACGTGAATTTCAGAGGAAATCTTACTGAAATGATTCCAGTTGCTGAATTCCACCTATTTCTTCAGTAAAATATACAGATTTGAATTTAGAGAGTATAGAAAAACATAAGTATACATTTACACAGAAAAAACATAAAACATGTATGTTTTTCTGCTGTACACTGAAAAAAATATTCTGGTTAGGCTATATTTAACATTATACTTTCTAGTTATGTTAACCAGAATTCTAGTTGAATTAACTAGAATTCTCGTTAAAATAACCAGAATTCTGGTTAACCTAACCAGAATCAAAATGTTAAATATACCCTAACCAGAATTCTGGTTATTCTAACTAGAATTTTTTTTCATCAGTGTAGGGTATAATATAGTATAATTGTCTTATTTTCCATAGAGGAGAAAAAATTTCTATGGTTGTTTTGTATAATCTTGAAAATAATGTTCACCTGTAAAGCTTATAGAAAATATCTGTTTTTATAATATACAAAAATGTCCGGACAGAAAATATATAAATTCACGGTGATCTTTACATGATTTTCTCTATATCAGCAAAATATTAGACTAAACAAGGGTTTAAAGTCCCAATAGAATTCTATAAAAATCGCACCCCTTTGAAGTTGAAGTAAAGCAGATATAATTGATGCTTACCCTGCTGAAAGTTTCGGAATGATATTATATATATTCAATCAGTTTTGATATACGCATCATTTCGAGGTATTCTAAAATTTGTTTCCGAGACAATCAGAATTTATCAGAATCTAAATTTTTGTGCTATTTCCAAATTCGTTTCATTCTGACTCTAAATTTTAATCCTTTTGAATTCTGTTGTTTTATTTATTAGAATCAATCCAGTTGTCTTGGAAACGGATTCGGATTCATTCAAAATGTAGCATATAACAGGAGGATTCCAAAAGATTGAAATTCAGCTGCAGAATCAATCGGATTGATTCGGAAAGAACTTTCGAAATGTCTCGGAATAATATTTATAAAAATTATATTTTTTACTTGGATTGATTGATATATAATTTTTTAGCTCTATATTTATTGTGCCAAAGTAATAAAATCAAGTAAATTTATAGATAATACAGAATTCGGTTTTTTACATTTTTAACTAATGGATTTTTGAAAATTGTTTTTTAAATTGATTTTAAAAATTTATTTTTTAATAGGTTTTTGCAGCACTTTTTGCATGCTAAATTTAAAACAAATTATTATATGTAAAGCCAGCTAGTTTATATACATGTTATAATCTGAAGCTATATATAAAACATTCAAATTTTTTATTTTGCAGTTATAAAGAGTAAAAAGAGATCGAAACCCGTAGTGTGTGTGCCTGATTGATCTCCTGGCAGATCGATATTTATAATCCAATTTAGGTGAGTTTTTAAAAAATCATTTCTATTTTCTATTAATTTTTGTTTTTTGTAAAGTTCGTGGAAAAGTCAAATTGTCGACAAATATTTACTGCGATCAAATATTTACCGAACGTGTTGTAAAACTAACCCTTACAAAAATATATATATATATATATAGGTAAAAATGAATTCGTTGTGATAAACAGAAAATTTTTTTTCACAACCCAAAATATGGGTCCGGAGATAAAATAGTAAAATTTAAATTTAGAAAATTTTGATGAATATAAAAGAAGCTATAATAGTGTATATAGGAGAGTTTAAATAACATGAAATCTTTTATATAAAAGAGGCTGAAAAAAAGTACATCAGATATTTATATGTGCATTCGGTGTGTGATATAAAGCTTTGTCGGCTTTTATTCATGTATAGTGTTTATTTATATGTATAATATGCTCTTATACGAGTTGAGCCGCTTAAGAAATTCTCTATAGCCTCTCCTCTTGATCATCTTCACTCTCTCTGGACATATAACCGCGCATAGTCAAATATATATATCTTTCAAGTGCCTATATATTTACATAGAAAAAAAATATATTCAATATTATCGGTTATATTTAACTTAAAATTTTTATTTTACACATTCACTTCATATTTCTATTAAAATATTTAATAAGATGCATAAATATTTTTAAAAAAATACAAAAGTAAAATTATAAATATATAGCAATGTTATACAAAAAGCGCAATATATATGACAATAAATGAGGCTAAATTCAAATTTTAAATCTCCTTCATGCGTCTTTGCAACTTTTCACCGAAATGCGGATTAGCTTCAACATATTAGATATACAGTTGAGTGAACACAAAAAAGTTTCAACAACTCATGCGAATGGATTTCTTTTTTCCTCTAACATTATTCTCGTGTACGGTATATTTTTCTCGCATCTGCGGAATATATTTTTTTGTTTAAATTTTTTAGTTTATTAATTTAGAAAAATATGTCTACACTGTAAAAAGAAGGTACTAAAATAGTATCAATTTAGGTATTAAAATAGAACCAATAGGCAATTTAGTACCTAAAGTTGGTATTAAATTAATACCTTTCGTTTTACAATGTATGTTTTGTATAGTATTGATGTTTATTTTCTTCTTTGAAGTTGAAAATCATTGAAAAAAGATATATATATATATATATATATATATGGCATACGTGGTACTTATAAACTTCTCAAAGAAATATAGATGTGTTAGAAAACATGAAGGTCAATCTGCCTTTGGAGGCGCCAGACCGCCATCAAAGTTGGAAGAGGTTCTTAATCCTCCTAGGGGTCGACCTATGTCTTTTTCTAGTCTAGTTTGCTCAGGCTCCCGCTTCTTCTTTTTCTTCCTATAATACCAGATTAAATATGACTAAGACAATAGAGCATATCTTAAATAGCTTCATTTTTTCGAAATATTTATTCGGAATTTCATTTTAGTTATACGCTGAACCAAATTATTTAACTTCGCTATCCATATCCCTATATTAGCAAAATAATTTATTATTTACGGTTTAAATAATAACGATATAATGCAATATTAGTTGTGTCATTATTAATCATCTCTGGGGAGTAATATAATGGAGTTTAAAAAAAAAAATTTTTTTCTCGAAAAAATTACAATACGCGTGAAATTTAGTGACGTAAAACGAACTCATAACTCAATTTTCCGTTTGGTTCCGGTAGCCTTATTCCCCCGGAAAGACCCCGCAGGGTGCTTTCTGAGTATGCTCCGGAAAACCATGGATGTAAGCCACGCTAATGAGGGCAGCTTTAGGAATTAGGTCCATCAGGTAAACAAACTATGAATTCTCAAGGACACGAGAACTATTTTCTTGTTTCTAGTCGCAGTCATGGGTTATTTTTTTTTCTTCTTCTTTTTTTTTTATCAAAGGCTTAACCGAAAACAATTAACCTAAAATTTGGACATTAACTCAGAAAATTCTAGTTGCATTTCATTCTATTTTAAATTTTTTATCATGATGAAAAATAAAGATTGTTGAGAAAAAAAAGAAAATTTTAAATAAAAAAAGAAGAAGTAACGTTTTTATCTGCTTTTTATTTCCCGTATATATATCTTCACGACAAGCGAACGTCAAAAATTGAATATATAAAAAATAAGGATCATGTCCGTTGCTATCTTAAGTTTTAAACCATTGAAATGCACGCGTATCTTGAGACTTGGCGCCAGCTTTTATGATCTTATGGCTTTTCAACCTCTCAGGTAGCCAAGGCTAATAAGAGAAATATTTTTTTTAGTTTCCTTTAAGACATTCTCAATTTCATAAATATGATCTATTCTTTAAGTGTATCTAAAATAGTCATCGAGGTCTTTAGCTATACTCAGTTATTTGATTCAGATTTAGAGTATATATGGTATATAGTCAATATTTATAATTCTATTAAAAATTAATCGATCAATTATAGTTTGAAAATCAGTCTTTTAAAAGACTGATAGAATGTAGACAATTGAATTCCATAGGAATTTCTGATAATTGAGGATTTCTATTTTAGATTAATTGAAGAAGTTTAATTAATTGAATACTCAAGTCGCATGCTTCTCATGACAATAAAAGCGATATGGTTCTATATAGGTGCAATTTTCTTACTTTCCCTAAGAATCAAAGTTCTTGGAGAATTCTTATATATATTATTGGTAAAGAAAGTTTATCACTTAGAAAACGGGATTGCCATCAGCGAGGCAAATAATAGATACATGTATACATTTCACATACCATTTGTAAAACTTACGATTCCGTCCTGGAAATTTAGTGTCGCATATTCCTCTGTAAAAAATTTCTATTTTATATGGAAAATTCTAAAACAATTACTGAATTTGAAAATTATGTTGGCATAGATGTTTATATATACATTTATAGATTTTTATATTTGTTTAGAGAAAAATTTGATGCATGAAGAGTACAATGCATTTATATATATATATATAGTTATTGAATTTATATAGTATATATATTGTACATTTTGTATGCTACACATATATAGAATATATCATCGCACTCTGCACTTGGGTACGCCTGGTCTGGTCGTTATCGCAGCACCATCTACCCTGGCTAAAAGCTTCTCCCCATCATGCCCCTCTCTATTCACTCTTTGTACCGCCTGCTTTGCCCTTCTCTCTGTCCTGGTTGACGTGCTGGATCCTTATGTGTCCCAATTTTTTTTTTTTTTACAACTGGCCCGCCCGAACATTCGAACTGGTTAACATCTTGTAACCCATGTCCTCCTCCTTCCCTTTTGCTGATTCGCTTCTTTTTCTTCTTTATCACTCTCGACCTTACCTTCGATGCCTCCTTTATCTCAAGTTCACTTTTGAAAACCTGATGCCTTCTATCGCTATTTACTTTATGTTTATTCAACACACTAAATAGCTGAAAATCATTTATTGGCATTTTGTTGTATTTGGCTAAATATTTAAAAGATATATATCTTATTTACAGGTTTACATTAAATTTACCAAATAGTAAATAAAGATTTCAAATTTTAACAAAAGATTTGTAAGTTTTACAAATTTGTCCATAGTTAAATCAATCTATTATTTACGATTTGTTTTAACAAAGATAGTTAAATTTACTACAATATATTTACGGATTTCTTTCGTATGTACATATGAAAAAAAAATTTATCTGATTCAAATAATCGGTTACTTCGTTACTTGACTTTTATCAAATATTTATTATTGAATCAAATAAAGTTTAAACCAATTTCTCTAATATTGAAACAAATAAAATTTAATTGACTTAGATAAAAATTATTTGGTTCAAGAAAATATTTATTTGATAATATTCAAGTAATTATATATTTGAATTAAATAATTTTTTTTCAGTGTATATGTGCACTAAATTTTTTTTTCTGTATATATATATATTTAAATAATAATTGTCTCATTAACGAATTAAATTTATTTAGTATGAAGAAGTTTTGTGACATATAGGTGCGTTTTTGTATGATCCTTTAAATCTTGATTCCTCTGCTTGTTATTCAAACATTATCTTCAGGCGCGCGAGAGTCGCGAATTCAGGCGAGTCTGGGAACACCAGATCAATAGGCTCTGTCCGCGCAAGTCTGTGGATCTCACTTTTATGAAGGCGTAAACGTAAATACATATATATGTATTATATAGAAAAAAAAGCATTATAGATTTGTTTTATATATATTTCGAATTTTTATTTAAATATTGAAAATTAATCTTACTCCTCATCTTATTTGCATTTCCGTAAAAATTTCTAGAGAAAATTGTAGAGCAAACTTGAGTAAATTGAGCAAATTTGACCGTTTATTTGAAACAAATGAAATTTATTTGAAGTATAAATAAAAATATATTTGTCTCAGAGCCAAATAACTGTTTATTTGTTTTAAGTAAAAAAAATTTATTTAGCAAAAATAAAATTTTAATTTAACTTGTAACAAATTTATTTACATATTTAAAAATTTTTAAATTTAAAATATTTGCAAAAGAAGTATATGTGGAATGTTGATCTGGAATTTATAGAATTTCTCGAAGGAATTGCGCCTTATTCTCTAGAATGCAGTGTTGAATATATCTGTATATATATCTTTGTTATATACTTATATCGAATTCATCTCCCGAAGTTGTCAGTTAGAATCAATTTAAAATTATCCTTGTCATTAACATTAAATATATTTTTTTAACTCTTTATATTTATCTTCTATTTGGTTTAATTAAATATTTATTGTAATGCTTTTCTCACAAATAACCGTTGTATTGGTCCATTCATTAAGGTTTTTTTTTTAGAATGACTTATTCTTAAAGTGCCATTTTCATAAATTAAAATAATTCAGGATTTTCAGAAAGTAGCAGTTTATATTTTAATGAATGTGTTTATACTAATGCACAAATAATGAGAGAGAGAGAGTTATTAATTTCATTTTTTACATATATGTATATATATATATATATGCCGTTGTATATAAAGAGTTCATTAATATTATTAAGGTACCATTCAGTACTTTTATCAAAAGTATATAAAACTTTATTCTTTCGAGATTCATACAATTCAGAATGACTTTCCATTTATTTGGCAAATTGTGAGTGACATTCTTTGATTTATTTATTCAAGACATGTCATGTTAAGAGATCTTTAATGGCGTTCAAATTACTTAGTTGCAATATTATATATATATAAAATATTGGATAAAGTGACATTTATACATTTATATTTAACTCAAAAATAATACACAATTTAATTGCGGTAAATTTGTTATATATGTGGAAAAAAAAAAATTTATTTTTTTAATAAAAGAATATTACTTTGCGCTCTTATAGACGTATACATATACTTGAATTAAAATATTTTCTATAATAAATTTTGAATAATAAGAAATTAATAGACAATCGGAGATTAATAGATTAAAATGATTATTATTGTTCAACGAGTGAGAATTTAATTTTTTGGTTCTTTTTTTGTGACTGACAATATATATATATAGGAGTAGCGTTTATAAGAGCTGACGAAGCTCCATAAAGGCGGGTCATTGTTTTATCTTATTCTTTTTTGTGCGTTGTAGCAACTTGCTAAGTGGTCCTTCTTTTCATAATTATAGGTCGGCATTGAAGGGCCAATTCACTATCAATCCGTTATACCGTTACTGAATCACCGCAATTGCTTTATAAAAAATTCGTGTGTCTCTGATTTTTTGAGTTTTTAATTTTATAAAAATGTATATATTTTAAAAATACAGATTGCCTCAGATTATTTTTTCTTATATTCATCACACGCGACTAAAGTGAAATTTTGACGAATCATCATCACTGGAATAAATAAATATTTATTAATATTTTAAAATTAATAAATATACAAATAATATATAATGTTTGGATTTTTATGAAGTCATGAAAAAGTATAAAACTGATGATGACACAAAATGACCCATCATATACATTATATTTAGTATAAAAAAAGAGATACAGTTGGATGCGTCGAATAATTTTAATAAATGCGTATAGAGCGATTACGTATATACGCGTGCAGGAGAAGTCAATGCGTGGATCGCGTGCACGTCTGACTAACTGACCGCAAAAGGCTGACAGGGGGTTGAACACACGGTTAAGGGCTGATTAGGTCGAGGCAAAGTTAAAGCAAAATAGTTGGGTGCGATAACACTATATATATATATATTAAAGACCTGACTTTTTATATAAGTAAAATCAATAGAATAGATGATGATGCCATAATTCCATCGTCACGCCACGTCAGTTCATTTATTCAAATTACTCTTCACTAATTTCCTATGTCCGAACTCTGGGAATTTACAATATAATACAAAAAGTGTCTGTGTATTTATTAATTTTTTTTTTTTTTTTATAAAATTAATAGTAAAATTAATATTTTTGTAAGGTCAATACTATTGGAAAGTAATTAAAAATACCAGATTGGCAAATTTTGAAGATTAAAATTATATTCGAAAGGATTAGACAATATGCGTGCGAGTATAATGAATTTCTATTAAAATGTTGTATCATCCTCCGTTTACGTGCAATAATTAAGAATAACCACACCTCAAGTATAGAAATAGCGTGTTCTTATGGCAGTAAAGTTAAAAGATACACACGTGATCGACTCTCTGCAGCTGCCCCTTTATATATACCATATGGCATGCGCCTCTAACACCCTCTCTCATCCTCTCCCTCTCTTCATAGTTTACGACTATACTCTTTTTTGAAACACCACCCCCGCGGAAATGAATCTGATAAGAGATTGTGCCGATGATAAGTGCAGTATAAGGTATATATATATATCGTTTGTTCAATAGAAACGCATGCCTCCAACAAATCTGCACGCCATTGTTCATATATATTCCCCCCTCTTGTATTTGAAGAACTGTCTAATTTCACGGCTGGTGATATATCTACTTTTAGACTCTCGTTGTATGCTCATTTTCGACATAATTGTCTTGCTAAGTATTGTATATGTGTGTGTTAGTATACTGTTTTGCTTATCAATTATTTTTATTGTTGTCATCACCAGGTGATAGTTTTTTTTCCCCCCTCAAAAAAAGAGCAATTCTTTTTGTAGAAATTATAATTAAATATTTTGATATTTCAATTATGGATTAGTTAATCTGGGTTTTATTAAGGAAATAATTTACGATTTAAAAACGTAAAGAAAATTACGATTCATTAAAATTTCCCTTTAAATTATTTTAATTAATTTGAATTAAAATAGGAAAAGTAGTTATCTGTGAGAAAGGTAGCGTGCGCCAACTATGAGCCATTAGTTGAAGTTTAATATAACCTAAAAAAACACCCTAAATTTCAAGTAAATGACTAGTTTTTGTTTCATTGTATTATACTTTAAAATCTCTTTTAAATTATTGAAAATTCGTTCACTAATTAAAATTAGTAGAAATTTTCACTAATTTAAATTAAATTTTTAGAATTTTTATTTATAAATATAAATCTGAAATGTGTCACTCGGTCAATATATCAAAACGCATTTGAGAAAATAAATCAAACTGCGCAAAAATCGCTACAAAGTATATATATATAAAGGTTGCGGTAAAAGCTTTCTGAAGATTTAGGGTATCTTTGTTCTTGTGACCAGCATATGCTTTTATTCGCTTCATAGAATCAACTGAAATAAATATTATCCAGAACAATGGAAAGCATTCAATGAACATTATCCTCGTATCGAAAAGTCCGTGGTTTTGGAAACGTTTCGCGCTATTGGTATATATATATATAGAGTATATAGCTAGAATCTCACCGGAAGTGAACACAATTCGACTACTTCCGTACACGCGACCTGTTTGCAATTAATTCATTACTATTACCGGATGATGTGGGTGTTCGAACTTTTCCATTCCTTTCGTGAATGATGGTTTTCATTGAGGGCTTCAAATATATATATATATAATTTTTATCAATCGAAAAACGCTATAAATTTAAAAATATAAATAAATTTTTTTAATTATTATTATTTTAATTACAGAAACAAGGATCAATCAAGGATGGATTTTGATGAAGAAAGAATAATCGGAAAGGAGAACTATTCATGGAAAATCAAGGAGGATCAATAACAACAATCGGTAAGTACTTTAAACAATGTTTTATTTGACAGAATACCATTTTTTCAATGGTAATAACATTTCTATATAGATATTGTCAGATATATTTAAAAATATTTATATTATATTTATATAATTCATACATAAGTATAGAGAGTGCGATAAAAAAAAAATATTTTTGTAAGTGGAAGCGGAAAGTTAGATCCCTCAAATTAATTGTTCGTGTACGTCAAAAAGTTGACGCCAACTTCGTATATTGGGTTGGAGAGGGGGTATAAAGGGAATATATTCCGGGCGGGATAATCGCGTGGTGACTTTTGAGGGCATCGTCCATAGAAGCGTCACATTGGTCACGACACGTGACTTCACGTTCGAATTCATTGCCATCGCCACGCGACTTCCAATCAGCCGATATTGTACTACGAAACTGTTATATGTGCACACTTTGCTGTCCCAAAAGAATAATGAAACCCCCACGTCCGGTAGCTAGAAGCTAAAAATTTTACACTTAGCAATGATAGTCTCAGGTAAAGCAAAAAAATTAATCAGTAACTAAATTTTTGAAATGAATTAGTTGAATACAAAAGAAGTATTGAACAATTTTATTGTTTAAATTGATCAAATTTTCCGAAATCTCTGTCTATAACCTATATATAGATCAGAACGAATTCATCTGACGATTAGGAAATTCAATAAATCGTGAATTTTTTCTTTGTTCAAGTTAAAATGTGTTTTGCTTGTTTTCATTAGCAATTTGAATTCACACATTTTCTGAGTGTATATATATGTGAAGAGAAAGTTTTGTAGCGCGACACGTGACGTCACGGTAACGTCAATTATTAGGCGTCGCGTGCCTGGACGTCGCCACGCGTCATTTGTCAGTGTACCCGCGAGTATATCTTATATACATCCCACACTTTGCCATTCGTATAATGTATATGTGCCATATAGTGTATGAGTTTACACATATATATGCACATGCACGCTTTGTATTGTAACGTTCCATCGTGCGCGCATTTCCCTCCTTTTCCTCCGCCCTCACAAATGGAAAAGCAGTTCCGAATTACTCCCAAAGCAAACGCAACATAACCTTCTTCTTCTTTGTCGAGATGCGAACAATTTCAAGTACATAAGACTTATACTCACACTGATTTATTACTGTTGCTCTTCTTTTCATGTATAAAAGAGTAACTTTTCGTTTCTTACGTTTTGTAATATATAAATTAAAACATAAATTCAATTTTTACTGTATGGAAAAAATTTGAAAATTTTCTAAAATTCTGATAACGACCTTTTAAAAATTTCACGTACAAAACACAATTTTTTCCTAATTAGAAAATATGTAAAATAAGGACGTTGAATAATTTTTAAATTTCATTTAATTGACAGATAATTAATATAATTGATATATCTAAACGAGTATATGAAATTTGCATGCAGACGAATATTCATATGTAATAGAAATTTTATCCGCACTGATTTGAGCGAATATTTAATAGAATTTTTAATTATCTAAATTGACATCATTTAAGAGAATATTTTCATTTTTTTTTCAATTCCATTTGTCTAAAATTTTAATAAACCATAATTGTTGTGTCAAATATTAATGCTACATGTCAAAATATTCCACTTAACAAAATTATCATTTTCATAAGTAACTTAATGAAACTTTTAATTAGACTAATTAAATATGCGTGTAAAGAAAACCTTTTGACATAGGCTAAATATTTTTTTTCACTTTTTCGTTGAAAATCTCATTCTAGTTTTATTCTAAAATATATAAGGCAAACATATATACTTTCCGAACAATAAATAATACTTGTAAAATAATAATTTTATTATAAAAAACAAATTTTTGATATATGATATAAATTCTATTAAATGCCAGCTAATCAAAGTTATCAATTCACTTAATTTTTTTTCATCTCCCCTTATTGTACTACTATGAATAAGTTGGTCATTTATCTAAAAACAGAATCGAAATGTAAGTTGACAAAACATCCGTGCTCATTTATTGAGCTCATGTGGTGTATATATACGACGCGTGTCCTGCGTGTGCTTTGAATGTACGTATTATATATCCGGCATGCGTGTGGTTGGTGAATAATTAGTTGATTGTCCTGTTCGCGGCCGGAACCGGATCATCAATATTTTTATTGCTAAGCGACTCCATTGAGTGATATCATCCACCCTTGTGGTTTTTTTTGAGTTTTGCTAAGGGATCATTATATCCATTCTTTAAGTGATATTTCCTTTAGAAAATGTGTGTAGAGAAAAAAAACTAAAAAAGAGAAATAGTGATTAATGAATTATGCAATTGTTTCTGTCTTCTGAAACTAACGATCATATATATCTGCAAAATACGTACATTTGTAGTTCGAGACTCACGAATTAAGACTTTGGCAGTATTTTCAAACGATTATCTCGAAGTTTTAAAAAATCCCAAAATTTATTTTGACTTAGCACAGCATCCGCTGGCCCAATCAAAAAGTGCGACAAACATTTTTTGTCCGCTGCTTTTTGCTAAAGACAGTTATGGCATTCCTGAGCGATTATCTCAAAAATTTAATTTTTCAAAATTTTTTCCGAAATTGATTTGAGTGTAGCTCAGCATCCGCTGGACCAATCAAAAAGTGCCCCATACATTTTTTGTTCAAAACTTTTTCCCTATTTTATTGGCGGTATTCCCGACCTATAATCTCGCAAATTAAATTTTTTGTAATATTTTACAAATTTGTTTTTTACTGTAGCTCAGCATCCGCTGGACCAATCAAAAAGTGCCCCATACATGTTTTGTTCAGAACTTTCTTCTAACTACTTTGGTGGTATTCCCGAACGATTATCTCGCAAATTTAATTTTTTGTAATTTTTTCCAAATTTGTTTTTTACTGTAGCTCAGCATCCGCTGGACCAATCAAAAAGTGCCCCATACATTTTTTGTTCAGAACTTTCTTCTAACTACTTTGGCGTTATTCCCGAACGATTATCTCGCAAATTTAATTTATGTAATTTTTTACAAATTTGTTTTTTACTGTAGCTCAGCATCCGCTGGACCAATCAAAAAGTGCCCCATACATTTTTTGTTCGCTACTTTTTGCTAAAGACAGTTATGGCATTCCTGAGCGATTATCTCAAAAATTTAATTTTTCAAAATTTTTTCCGAAATTGATTTGAGTGTAGCTCAGCATCCGCTGGTCCAATCAAAAAGTGCCCCATACATTTTTTGTTCAAAACTTTTTCCCTATTTTATTGGCGGTATTCCCGACCTATAATCTCGCAAATTTAATTTTTTGTAATATTTTACAAATTTGTTTTTTACTGTAGCTCAGCATCCGCTGGACCAATCAAAAAGTGCCCCATACATTTTTTGTTCGCTACTTTTTGCTAAAGACAGTTATGGCATTCCTGAGCGATTATCTCAAAAATTTAATTTTTCAAAATTTTTTCCGAAATTGATTTGAGTGTAGCTCAGCATCCGCTGGACCAATCAAAAAGTGCCCCATACATTTTTTGTTCGCTACTTTTTGCTAAAGACAGTTATGGCATTCCTGAGCGATTATCTCAAAAATTTAATTTTTCAAAATTTTTTCCGAAATTGATTTGAGTGTAGCTCAGCATCCGCTGGACCAATCAAAAAGTGCCCCATACATTTTTTGTTCGCTACTTTTTGCTAAAGACAGTTATGGCATTCCTGAGCGATTATCTCAAAAATTTAATTTTTCAAAATTTTTTCCGAAATTGATTTGAGTGTAGCTCAGCATCCGCTGGACCAATCAAAAAGTGCCCCATACATTTTTTGTTCAAAACTTTTTCCCTATTTTATTGGCGGTATTCCCGACCGATAATCTCACAAATTTAATTTTTTGTAATATTTTACAAATTTGTTTTTTACTGTAGCTCAGCATCCGCTGGACCAATCAAAAAGTGCCCCATACATGTTTTGTTCAGAACTTTCTTCTAACTACTTTGGTGGTATTCCCGACCGATAATCTCGCAAATTTAATTTTTTGTAATTTTTTCCAAATTTGTTTTTTACTGTAGCTCAGCATCCGCTGGACCAATCAAAAAGTGCCCCATACATTTTTTGTTCGCTACTTTTTGCTAAAGACAGTTATGGCATTCCTGAGCGATTATCTCAAAAATTTAATTTTTCAAAATTTTTTCCGAAATTGATTTGAGTGTAGCTCAGCATCCGCTGGACCAATCAAAAAGTGCCCCATACATTTTTTGTTCAAAACTTTTTCCCTATTTTATTGGCGGTATTCCCGACCGATAATCTCGCAAATTTAATTTTTTGTAATATTTTACAAATTTGTTTTTTACTGTAGCTCAGCATCCGCTGGACCAATCAAAAAGTGCCCCATACATGTTTAGTTCAGAACTTTCTTCTAACTACTTTGGCGGTATTCCCGAACGATTATCTCGCGAAGTTAATTTTTTGAAATTTTTTCTTAACTTTCTTTGAATGCTTTCGCTGGATCAATCAAAAAGTTCGCCATAAAATTTTTTGTAGACAACTTTCGGGTTCATTCATTTTTTATGGCTTCAAAAATATTCCATTGTCATATTTTTTTCATTATACTAAAATATTTGGAGAAACAGAAACTACTTTATGTTGAAAAATTGAGTTATAGTTAAATGTTGATGTATTAGAAAGTGCATATAATTTACTTACATTGCTCATGCATATTGAGATGGTTTAAATAAAGTTATCTGTAACTTATCAATGTCATATGTGAACCATGTTATATATATATATGTTAGACACCTTCTCTCACGAAAGTTTATATATACAAAGTATAAGTTGTACATAATAGAGGGATGCACTTAGCGTTTCGCCACGGGAAACCATCAGACCATAGCGAATCTCTTAACAAACATGCGGTAATCTTTTATGTGGATACATATATACAGCATCATCTGGCATCATTAAACTAGGAAAAGAATAGAGTATATATACCAAACAGTTGAATCATCTATATATGAGTGGGAGCTATATCTCTGACCTAGTGGAGAAAAAATGTTAAAAATGTAACATGTTTCTTTATACCTGGAGATTTTTATAGTATTTTTAGATGTTTTAGACCATAAATGTAGTCTCATCATATGTGTTGTGAAATGAATCATATTTTTCTTCATATCAATGTGTTTCAATGTTTGTCAATTTTACCGCGAAATGTAATGAATGATGTTGGCGGTTTCAATTTCAAGAGAGGGTGTTTTCTGTGGGAAAGCTAGACCAAAATTATTATTGCCGATGTAATGTAGGATGGAGTGTGTATAAAAATAGGGTGCAATAATAATGCGACATTATGCTGTAACGTAGATCATATTCCACATAAGAGCCAATACACGCTCCAGAGGGTGTTTTACCATAAAACTAAATAGGTCATCGCGGTATTCTTCAAAAGAAAACTTTCTGTTATAAAACCACATTTTTGTAAAACAATTTTGAAATTCATTTTTAAAAGTGAATATTTAAAGGAATAAGTTTGAAATTGTGAATGGCTGAAAATTTCTTTGTTTCGCAAGAATGCTTCACATATATTGTGTATGTGTGTGTGTTCTTTGTAATCATCAGTTAGGAATGAGTCTATCATGTTGATCATCAGACGACCTTGCGCATCCAACATTCTTTACTGGGACACGTCGGTTGCTCAATAAGGTATATAGAGAAAGAGAGAGAGAAAGAAAGAAAGAGAGATGAGGCAGCAGTAGACTGAGATCTTATTTTCACTAAATCCTCGAATTAGCAGTTGCTGTCGTCCGCGATGCAAGATAAGAAAGATGTAGATGGTAGATAAATCAAGAACTGGAGGGTCTAAGAAGCGAGAGATGTGTCGGAAAAGAATGAATAAGGTAGAAAAGGAGAGTGCCCGGGTCAGTGACGTGGCAGATACCAATTCACGATACGACACATCACTCTATATACTCTACTATTTTTGGATTTGGATTTTCCACTAAACACCCGTCTTCGCCGTCAGATGCACGTCACGTGTCGAACTGACATATATAAGTTTGAGAATATTATTCAGCATTTGGAATATATCAATGATTTGCTTAAATTATAGACCCGAAAATTATCAATTCTCTTTTTTATTTCAAAAGAAAAGTGGTATATGCTAGAATTTCTTTGTTGCAGAACAAATTTTGTTGAAGATTTTGTGTTTATTTTGCAGATAATTTTTACCACGAATTCGAGGGGTATTTTTTTATATATTAATTCTGATTCTTGAAAATAATTTAGTTTTCAACTCTTAAATATTCTCATGCACTTCTACTTTATTATATATACTTTAAAGTACTTGAAGTGAAAAGAGCAGAGGCATTATTGTTTTGAAGTCAATTTTGATGCAATTATGTCATCAACACCATCTGTTATGCGAATTTGTTCTTTGACATTAATTAAAGTACGTATATATATATTTTAGGTTTTAATTTTATTATTTTGGGAAAATATTTTTTGAGCAAGTCTGTCATGTCTGCATCGATTATCATCGTAATGAATTGCATTAGGTGCGGCCACCAAACAAAGTCTTGCCGAGTTCATAGGTCCAGAACGGGCCACGATGGGGATATGGTAGTAGCAGGGCGCGATAATGAATTCAATTTGGGCGTCTCTCAAAAGCGCAACAACGCTGCCCGAAAATTTACTCTAACATGCATATATATAGAGAGGCGAAGCAGCGTCAATAAATTTGGAGTTCAGTCCCCTTTCATTATCATTATTATTCTTGGGCCTACATACGTAATGTAATAATCGGCGTGTATATCAGCCATATGGCTCGATGCGCTCTTCGATATATATGTATATGTAAATATACATACAGATATACATACAATACATGTGAATACTGTATATATGGAAGTCGAAGGGGTGGATCATCTCGACCAGAGGACCCCATGATTCTGATTAAATCAGCATTAGGTGCAGGAGAAAAGTGTCCCCCTACTTTTTTCGGCCGACAATGACACCAAATGTCCAAGTTGGCTTTGGACCCCATATATGTGCGCATTGAAGGCATTGGGTGCATTGTGACGGATGCTTTAATCATGATCCTCGAGCCCACTATGTATGAGAGATGCTTACAAGTGGGGTACAGGTGCCTTGTACCATTCGCCCTCTTTTTGAACATGTTGCACTTTGCGTTCAATTGGCCACCTACAGAATTATTCCACGATTTAAGAACACTCGAGCGTATATAAAATCGAGGCGCAGTCTTTTTGTAAATTTGTTGAAAAAATGGTGTCTTTTTTTTGCAACAAGTTCTCGAATTGTGATTTTTTGCGATATGAAAAGTAATTTTTACTAATTCTTAGTATTGGAAATATGTCGTAACCTTTTAGCTATAAAAAGATCGTCATCTGTATAAAATTTCTTAATGTTAAGACACTCTCCTTTTGAAAGAACCCCTTGGTCTGTGGGGGTTGTTTCTTACAGAATTCACCCCTGATGTTTCTCATCATCATCATCTACTTCTTGTATGTTTCACAAAATCCCATGAGTAGATTTTTTTTTTTTTAGAGGTGTTATATGTATACGAGGCTATATGTGAGAAGTCGATACACGTTTCGAATGTGCGTGTGTATACGGAAACGCAACGTTCTGCCCCCGCGCGCTAAAAGCATATCTATGTCGCGCATTGAACACAGGGAGGAATGGGGTCGACGCAATTGTTGCGGTGGTTTGAGACGACAGGGAAAGAGAGAGAGAGGAAATAGAAAAAGAGTCGAAATCACTACTGATGAAAGGAGTTGGGAATATTTTTTCAAGTCTTTATTTTTTTTTCCTTTTGTTATTTTTTTTATATATATATACAATATGTCAATGTATATGACGCAATTGTATATATGAAAAATATAGATAGTTTTCTCTATATATAGTTTTTGTTATCATATATAGTTGATGTTTATATTTTTGCTTCATCAGAAATTTATTCCACTATATCTGTATTTTTATTCTCGAGGATGAATTCTAAAAGGAATTTATAATAATATATTTTGTGATTTTCATCAGAATTGCACAAGATATCTTTTTCTATTAATTTATTTATAAAATAATTCATATTATGAAGAGCATCTTTGAAAATATACAGTTCGCAGGAGTTAACTCGCTTGATCCCAAAGGGAACCTTTAGAAGGGGTTGACATACAAATAGAGGCGGCCAGTGTTGTAATTAACCGCAATCGTTGAAGGTAAATAGTAAATACACATACACAATTTTGTCTCCCAAGGGAAGCTGATCGTATACATATATATATATCTCTCGCTAAGGATATGCTTTTATGATCAATATTTATGAGAGTCTCGATTCAGTCTCCATACGAAAATTCAATTGAAACTGATCTTGTCTTAATGTCAATATTTGCAAAACATTAATTTTTTTTATTTCTATTTCTTTTTTCGAAATTTTGCATTGTTTATTTCTATTTGGAATTCTTTTTGTCGTACAATAGAAGATCTATTTTGTTTCCTATTTTTTTTTTTTTATTTAGATTTACTGTTATTCATTATTTGTGTAAATGCGCAATATAATGAATTATGATAAAACTTTTTTCTGATTAATGGTAATCAAGTGGAAATTGAAACCTTGATTAAAATATTGATTTATTATTACGGAATTATATATGTAAAATGTTAAATATTCATTATATTTTCTATAATTTTTACGTGTGGATTTTATGAACTGATATACTCAGAGACAGATATATTTATAGACAGAAGGACAGACTTTTGGTAAGGGCGGGCAATGTGGACATAGTCAAGGTCCACTGATCAACTGATTGATTGTATCTCAGGGGTTACTGTTTAGGGGTATCATCATGATGTCTAGAGAGCGTATATATATTTGATGAAACAACAAAAGTCATTTTTATTCAATTTTTTTAATCTATAATAAATTTGATCAAGTTTTCAAGATATTTGGAAAAAATTAATTTCCATTCCATTAATATATATTGTATGCAATTTGAAAAGTCCTCCGCAATTCTAAAAATTGATTTTTGTTTCCTAACTTTAAAATTCATTATATGGATAGGTGTATTGCAAAGTTTTGACCATGGCGGAGTAATTGAATTGAAAGGTTCGTGAACTTGGTATGTAGCGTCACACACAAAGGACAGAAAATATACGCAATTGAATCAATTTGAAGGGAATTTCAGGTTAGTTATGTTCACAGTAAACTTGTAAAACAATAAAAGCTTCCGGTGAATCCTGACCGTTCTTTCAAACCACCAACATCGAGTTAGCCTCTGCGCGTTTCCTATATATATATATATACTTTAGGGTTGCGGAGAAAAAAGTTGGAAAGTGACTCGCGCGTAAAAAAAAAGAGTGTAAAAAGGGTCGTCGAATCGGAACCGAGGGAACTTACTAGGTTTAGTCCCCAGGAAGTATTTCTTCCGAGTCGATGGTTCAACGACGGAAATGAAGATTTCACATCTGAATTTTTTCGCATTCGTCAAGCAAAAAAAAAAAGAAAAGAAAGAAATCGAAGGGTGCGACTGTGAAGGACAATAGCAGAAAAGCACTCCTATGTGTCACCCTACGTTAATTTCTAGCCGAGTATTACCATTTCAAAATCCCCCAACGCCCCCATCAAATCATCCTTCAATAAGTTGTACCTGCTCTTATTGTCATTTTCTCATATTTTATCTCCCTTTTTGGCGTGTCTCTTGTTGTTATCTCTCTATTCACCATTATATGCGGAGAGGACTTCGAATACATATCCGTTGACCCGATTTAAACTTGAAGAGCGATTTCCTCCTTGACGTACGTCAAATCGGAAGTAAGGGCTGATTTTTAAGTCAACTTTTCCTTTATAGTTGTCTACTTCTCAGCTAATCGATATACATATATATATATATATATATTTTGACTATATTTTCGATCTCTGTCTGTTCCATTTAACATAAAAATTACGTTTTAATTCATTTTAAAATTAAGGATTTTGGTGTGAAAATTGTCTATACTTTATTTGAATCAAGAATATGGATCCTTTAAAAATTACAACTGAATATAGGGTAAGTGTATGAATTACTGCTGATGCGCCAATTACTGCGATTTTTATAAAATTAGTAAAACTTAGTAATTGAGAACATAAAACTGTTTCAAAATGACTTTAAAACTTATTCCAAATGATATTTGATATTATATCCACTAATGATGCATATTTCGACTATTATCAAATTATTTATTCAAGTTACAATTGAACCTATCACAGTAATTAGAGCATGCGTATATTTTTCTCATGCTGCTATTACTGTGGTCTATCCAGTCAACCTATAAACTCTAAATCAACACTTTTAGCGTTGCAGTAATTAGTGCACACCATTCGCGCAGTAATTCATGCAAACTTGCAGTAATACCAGCATATGCCATTTTCAAAAAAAAAGTTAATATTTTTAATAATATATTTGTTATTTCTTCAAGTTTAAAATATCGTTTCTATTTTAATAGACACTAATAGTGATTTAACAAAAAGAATTAAATCATTATTTCATTTACACCTTTATTATTTTATCATTAAAGTTGGTCTTGGGTTGTACATCACAGTAATTGGGACATTTACCCTAGTCAAAAAATATTTGATTTCATTGGAAATTAGGGCTAATAAATATTTTCTATTTTCGGGCGCCAACTCCCCTGTTTTAATCATTTTTTTTTCCATTGATCTTATTTTTCCAAATGAACCACCTATTTCAAATAATTATTATTACAAATTCATTGAAATCTGAATAAATATTATTAAAATTATTAAATTTTAATTAATAAATTAATTAAATTAATAATAAATAAATAATTAAATAAATTAAAATCGACATTAAGAAATTATTTTTAAAAATAATTTCAATGAAATTGCCTAAAAACCAATAAATTATTAAAAAGTCTTGAAACGAACATAACCTTTAAATTCAAGTCATTTTTGGCGGGAACTCCACCTCCACTTGCGGCTATATTGAAAGTCTTGAAATTTACATAACCTTAAAATTTATGTCATTTTTGGCGGGAAATACAGAGAGAGAGATGAGGAAAGGGGGAAGGACTTACTGCTTTATTAGGGTCTTAAAACAAACATAACCTCAAAATTTAGGTCATTTTTGGCGGAGGAGGGGAAATGAGAGGAGGGAGGGGGGACTTGCGGCTATATTCAGACCCTTGAAACGAACATAAGCTCAAAATTTAGGCCATTTTGGAGGAGGAGGGGAAATGAGAGGAGGGAGGGGGGGACTTGCGGCTATATTCAGAGCCTTGAAACGAACATAACCTCAAAATTTAGGAGGGGAGGTTCCCCCCTCCTAGGTCATGAATTCTTGAAATTAGTTTCGAAATTTATAAGGAAAAATTATTTAAATGTTAAATTAATTAACCTTAATTTTAGTAGAATTTATATTGAACCGAATTTTCATACCAAAAATTTTTTATATTTAACCGAATTTTTATACAACAGACTCTACAGATCCGCATCAAATTTTCACTTTGCTGGTTTTTTTACTCGCAATTGAATTAAAAAACAGAAAATTTCCACACCTTTTCTACACGGAGAAAAATGGAAAAACGAATAAAGTAACTTTTACTACTTTAAAAGTAAAATTGGACCTGTCCGAAGTTTCTGCGCATCTCTGGCAACTTTTACTCGAAAAATAGTAAAATTGACTATTTCTGTAGTAAATTTTACTGTTTCCGTAGTAATTTTTACTATTTTTGAAGTAAATTTTACTATTTTTGGAGTAAAAGTTGCCAGAGATGCGCAGAAACTTCGGACAGGTCCAATTTTACTTTTAAAGTAGTAAAAGTTACTTTTTCTTTTTTTCCGTGTATAAAATAAGATAAAAGTGAAAAGAATAGAAGAAAAAAAAGTATAGAGAAAGATGTAGACCTATAATAAAAAGTAGATGATAAAGTTTAAGGGTATATATATATATAGTATAAAGAATAAAGTTGGCAATCGTAAAGATATATAGAAGTCACATAAGGGAAGGGCGTGTTTGGTGTTTCCGATTCTATGGACGCTTGACCTATTGTCTCTGGGGTTTAATTTTTGCCCCCTGCTAGTATTTTACCCCCGTGGGTCCCTCCCACGTCATTCGAAACTGACTTTTCTAGAGTATTCAACGTCGTGCGTGACAATGCTTGGTTCTCGGTGTAGACGAGAAATTGCACAATGCGACAGCAATCATGAGCCGCGCCCCTGTCAGCGGGATTTCTTTCTTTTTTTTTTTTTTTCTTCTTGTTTTTTCCCTATTTATTTGGAACCCATGGAATACTTTTCTCAATGAGTTCAGAAGCATCTGAACTTTTCGATAAGAGGGCTTTTTTTTAACAACAGATTGGTTTTTCCTTTAATTGACTTTTTTATATTAAAAAAAAAAGAATATTTTTTTTTTTTGTCATTTTTATTACCGGAGTCTGTTTAGTTTTTTTTTTTTTATCTCCCACACATATTTATAAAAGAGACACCGCGACGTAGTGTTTATTTTCTTCAGTCCAAAGAAGATAAACAAATGGTGGGACAGGAATGGAAAAAAAAAAGTGACGGGAAGGGTGCATCGATTCCCTTTGGAGAATTGAGTGCGGGGTTTTGTCAAGTCGCACGTGTCTTATAACTTACATTTGGGCCTTAAAAAAAAAAAATTAGTTTAGAAAACAATATATGAGACAAACAAATTTGTTAAATATTTTGTTTTTTCTATAAATAAAAATTGTTTTTTGATTCTTGAAAAAAATGACTTTCTTATAAAAAAAATTTTTTTTGAAGAAAGAAAGAAGTTTGGTGCAATAAAAAATAAGATGAATGAAATGTCGTGGGAATTGAATGCATCGAGTCACATTGACTTGGATAGGGTCAAAAAATGAATATGATTCCTCCCTGCTCTTGAGGGACTCAAAATGCTCGGGTTACATATACAACACAAATTCCCTGTTCCGCATACGAAGGGAAGAAGATTCATCTGCTGCGCGACCTAGCTGTCGGAAATTCGTGATGCAGCCGACCCCATCAGTGGATCCACGAAAGTGTTTGCTCGCCTCGTCCGATGGATGCTTTGGTTACGCGGGGGTTGAACTGCAAACAATGATCAGGTTTCATCCGCGCTCTCTTCTCTCATTCCCATTATCCCATCGTTCCTCCTCCTCCTTCACTCTTATATATATACTTAAATTTAAATGTTGCCCTTAAAATAGAATCAGAATTTTTGAAACAAAAAATAACAGAGTCATCCTTTGCATTTTGAAAAGGGCTTAATTGGCTGTAATTACACAAACCTTGGGGGAATTATTGTCAATTATAATACGAAAATCTGTTGGAAAGAAAGAAAAAAAAAAATTAATTTTTTAATTTACAAAAAAATTTTAAAGTAGTGAATAATCGAACGTGGAGGAAAGAAAATAAAATCTGGATTATAAGATGAAATGAAGAGAGGTAGTGAATAATCATTAGTTATTACAGAAGGAAAGGGGGGAGGGGGATAATAAATCAAAGTGACAGTGACATTGAGGAGAATATGATTGAAATTAATAATAATTATGGAAAGGTGAGATATTAGAATAATGAGAGCGAGAGTTTAATACTCTTCCCGCATTGAAATGATTACTATATACTATGGCAACCCTTTTTCCCCGTGTGAATGGCCGAGGAACGAGAGTATGCCTGCGGGGGTGCTATATCCATTACGCTTATTACAACCCCCCGACCATCGTCACCCCGCAACTATCCATTCTCCCTCTAACCACCCACCCTTTTACGCGAATGAGCATCGATCGACACCCAACGATGAACCAAACGGTCCTGTCCGGTTAGGTCCGTTTTCAGCCTATATATATATATATATGGGCTCGTCAACGCACCAGGTAACATTTTTTTTTTCCACCATCTGCTCTTCAAAAAAAAACAATTCTTTTCTACTTTTCAAATTTTGCAATTCAAAAACTTTTGTTAATCATTGTGAAATAAAAAATAATTAAATAATTAATAAGAAATGAAAAAAAAATTTTGCATAAAAAAAAAATATTGAAAAGAAAAAAAAATTCTTTTGTTCTTACACCAGGAATGAATGTATATATATATATATATATATATTTTGAACTATCCAAATTCCAAGCATCGTTTATCTCACAGACTGAAGAGGAATCCGCACGTGTTCATTGAATGGTTTTTTATAAACTTTTAAAATGGACACTTTAAAATTTACGATTGAGCGTGTCGAGTAATGGGTTTCCCTGCAAGTGGAGTCAAAAGTCATTTGAAAAAAAAGTAGAGATAAGAGCGATGGAATAAAACAAGATGAAAAAAAAGAACGGAAAAGACGAAGACTTTGACTGAAACAGCTGTTTAAAGTGTGCCTATATAGATTTCTTATATAAATTCTTCTGGAAAAGTAGAGAGAGAGAGAGAGAGAAAGACGTATAGCGAGAGTTAGTTTTAAAAAAAAATAACACCCTGAAAAAAAATTAAATTTAGAAAAGTCCTAAATATATATATTTTGTTTTTCAATCCTTCCTTTTTAAAATTAGAAATATGTTTAATTTTGTTAATATTTAATAATATTTATTATATTTTTATTTTTTTTTATTTTCAGAAAGATGCGTAGGCGAGACAAGAGTTTTAAACGTTTCGCTATATATGTGGTCAAACGTGTCTTGAAAAATTAGCTTTTTATCAACGATTCAATCTCTCCTAATAACGGACACAGTTCCACTTCTCAACGACCATGTGCAAATAATCTAAGGTAAAATTTCATTAATTATATATATTTAAAACATTTAATTAATGGAAACTTTAGAAATTTAGCAAATAAATTGCGATTTTTGAATGAATAGTAAAAAAAAAAAATTCTAATTTATTTTTAACGCGGAGAAACTGGTGGTTATTATTATTAGGAAACAATAAAATGAATTTGATTACTTTTATTTTATTTATTTTTAAGAATATACATTAACGAAAGAAATTTCAATATATTTACATTTTTAATGAAAATTAATCTAGGTAGGATGATAATGTAAAAAAAAAACATATCATTAGACATTAATCTTTTAGAACATAGAGACAATGTTCAGGTAAAAATATATAATATTATAGTCTATATAAAAAATTATTGCAAATCAATTATTATAATAGATCCTAAAATTATCACAAAAAATTTAATTCTCTTTGAGAATTTAATATTTTACATACAACTAATTTGTAAAATGGCAACAAAATCGAATGCCAAAATTACAAAAATAAATTCGTAGGAATAATTTTAAATTATTGATAATATATATATACATAAATTATTATTATTTTGTAGATAAATAGGATTATTGTTAAAAGTTTTTACATTTGTTTCATCACTTTTAACAATAAATATATATATATAGTAGTCTTATTTGTTTATAATATAAAAATATTTTAATTTTATATTAGACGGTTTAAATATACTAATTAGCGAACTATAATAATTGATCTCTATATTAGTCTTTTTCGAAATACAAAAGATTCAACTTTTTTTTTTTGGTAACTGTTTGCAAATTGTTAATTAAATCACTAAAAATATTATTTATAAGTACAAAGAAATATTAAAGCTTGAAGTGCGAATATTTTTTTAAAAATTATTTATATCATTTGAAATGAAAATTGAAAAGATTCAATGACTCGAACGTTAAATCATTTAAAACGATATACTATACCACAGATTTTTATCTTCCTCTAAATTATTCTAATTTACAGATATTTATCAAAACCTTAATACAATCTAGAGGTATTTCAATAATATCAGTTTGATATATTCACATTATCATTTTTTTTTATATATTTTCACACAAAACCATTTTTAATATTTTGAAAATTAAATTTTTAGAAGAAATATAATAAAAATAATTAATTAAATTAGAAATTTGAATGATTTTGAAAGCATTCAAAATTTGTTAATATGCGTAAGCGATTATGATTAATCATATTTCAATTACATCTCGTGTGAAAATTAATTTTAAATTAATTTAGTTAATCAGTCTATATAAAACATAACTTGTTTTCCAAGTTATTTTATTAATTAAATTTTCGAAGAGCCGATTATTATTATTAATTTTTTGTTTAACATATAAATCCGATTAAATATATTTATATTAAAAATTATTTCATTCGTAAAAAATAAATTCGAATTGAAATATATATTAAATTTATTAATCTAGGAAAAATAATTTAAAACATATGTTTTTATTTCATTTCCAATAAAGTAATTTAATAACAATAATACAAAAAAAAGTAATTATTAATTACTGGTTTACTAATAAAAGTAAAGTAACAAAAAGTAACAATTGCACGGAAAAAATTAATTCAGATTTTATAGAACTATCACCAAGTAGCGGATACAGTATAGCTCTTTACAAAACTGAGTGTTGTAAAATATCACGAAATATTCAGGATTAACTCCAGAAATATTCAGTATAAACAACGAAATTTCTGTAGTTTATCCGAAAATATTCATCACATTTTACAAAACTCAGTTTCGTAAAGAGCTGTATCCGCTACTCCGTATTTTGTAAAATATACTGAATTATAATTTTTTCCATGTGAAAGAAAAACATTTTTTAAAAAAAACTCTTTTTTTGCAATTTTTCTTTTGTTAATAGAAATTTTCAATAAAGAAAAATTATATCTTCTATATATAATAAATAATTAATTATTAAATGAATCAATAAAGATAAACAAAATTACTTTTGCTCTTTACTTTTAAAACTGTTAATTATAAAACTAAATTTATCTCGAGGTACCGGCCCTGAGTTTGCTGAGACTTGATTAAATGAATAAATTAAATTAAATTAAATTATAATCTTGCAAGTTTAATTACTTCTATATAAATATAATGTTCAATTAAACTCGAATAAATGAAAGAAAAAAAAAAATATATATATATTAAAGAAAAATTACTTTTTATAAATCTCAAATGTAAATTTTCGAAAATTTTAATTCGTAAAAAATAATTTGTATTTATAACATTTTTTTCTTAAATGATTATTTAATACTATAATCGGTTCAAAATTCTTAACTTACCTCTGACGAAAATTAAGCAACTAATTAAATCTTTTAAAACTGGAAACGATTCGCTTGTTCTAGACTAGGGTGCCTCTTTTAGCAAGCGTACCAGAGAATTTAGTTTACCTTCCTCAGAGTTTCTGTACTCTTCAAGTAGCTGTGGAATGAAAGTATATATATATATATTTGAGATAAAATAAGAGTTTCTTTTAAGATAAATAAACTATTCGCAACAAATGGAATGGGCTGATTAATAAAGAAATAAAAAACTTTTTCAAAAAAAAAAAAAAAAAAGTCAAAATCGTCTCTCATACCTGATAAGAAAGCTCACAAGATAAAATTGACTTGGCTTCAGAATTGCAATGTGTGGCCGCTAAAAGTGTCGGAAGTGTCGACTGAGCAAGTCGTGGATCTCCATAAAATGGAAATGGTAATGTACATAATTGTTGGAGAACACTTGGACCAGCGCCAGCTGATTGCAAAATTAACTGAAATAAAAATATTTATTTTTTTTTTCATTTAGAAACAGAATTATTTGAATTCAAATAGAAAAAATAAATATAAATATATAAAAGAAATTCTATTTGTAAAATAATTTTATATTTTTACGAAAACTTTTTTTATAATATATTATTATTGACTAATTTAACATTTTTTTTTTTTTTTTTTTTTAATGTTATTAGGAAGTGTTGGCGTGGACCGTGAGAACTAAGGAATCTAATTGTATGCTTCTTATGGGGTTTTCGATGTGACAATCCCAGGTGAAACGGAAATAGTTTAAGACATGAACGAACGACAAGTGGAAGAAAACTTTAGTCCACCTGCACCAAAGTCAACAAGCAGGATGTACCCGTATGGCAGGAAATAATGTACCTGTTTCTGCAAGGAGTTCATTTGAAATTTAACTGTAAGGATTATTAATATAATGAAAAAAAAAAAACAAGTGTCTTAGAAACTGAAGGTTATAATGTTGTGGACAAGAAACATATCCTTATTAGGAAAAGAAAAAAAAAAGTTTGCGCAATTTCTTTCAACCGTGAATAATTTTTTTTTTCGCGAGTGCTCAAATTTATCTTAAATCGTTTTATTTTTCCCAGTTTTATATTGTATTTTTTATTCATTCTAATTTTTTACACATGCGGTGTCGGGAGTGGTCGAATTTTCTTAAAACCGCGTTCGTTCGATGAGAAAAGTATATTTAATTTTATCAGTATATTTTCGGGAGTGTTTCACAAATTTTTAAAATTCGCGAGTGAGTGTTTTGTGCCAATTTGGAAACCACCGTTCGAGTGCCGCTTCGGGATGGAGATCGGGCATGGGCGAAGGGTGTCCACGGTAAGATTTTTTTTATTTTATAATTATACACGGAGAAAAATGAGTTTGCTATTATATGGATAGCTAATTTTTAGCTACAGTAGCTAATATTTAGCTGTTACAGCAAACTATTTTAGCTATAGTAGCTAATTTTTAGCTGTATTAGCTAACGAAAATTGCTGTCCATATAATAACAAATAGGGTTAGCTAAAATAGCTAAATTTTAGCTAATATGGCTAACTTTTTTTCTCTGTGTAGAGAAGAAAAAAGAAGATTTTCTTTTTTTATAAATGAAAAATTTTAATTATTTTGTTTTTAATTTTTAAATAATTTTTTCTTTTTCAGACTGAAGGACAGGAAGGAGGATGCAGAGAAAGCATAGCCCCTGCATAGTTCCCCGGTCTCCCCGCATAGAAGAGGGGCCACTGGGGTACTGGTCCAGAAGAGGCGATGCTGCCATCGCTCCGTCGAGGGAATCCGCGATTGGCAAGTGAAAAAAAAAAAAAATTTTTAATACTATAGCGACACTAATATCATTAATTTCTAAAGAAATTAATTATTTCAGTAAATTAGTGTTTTTAATTCAAATTTTTAAAATACAAATATATTAATTTTAATTTTTTGGAAATTATTTTAGAACTTAATGAAATGTCAATTTGTGTTTTGCAAATTAATTTTTGATTTTAATTTTCAATTTTTTAAAATTAATTAATTCTTTTAATTTTGTGTTATCTCAAAATGGAAATTTAAAAATCACTTTTTTTATTTGTTATTAAATTTTAATATTAAAAAAGAAAATGGAATTATTATTTTTTCAAATTTTAAAATCAATATTAATTTGCATCTGAGTGGAATGTGAATCATTGAGTGTGTGTTGGTGAAAA